>NC_134497.1:6680600-6833100 GCF_040206685.1 Ascaphus truei
GCTGTGGCTGTACTGATGGTGATTGTATCGGTGTGCTGATTTGGGAGGGTTTGTTGCTGATGTGGGGGTGCGGATGTGGGTGTGCCGATGGGGGAGGTGCGAAGGTGCCAATGTGTGGGTGCTGATGGTGTTGATGGGGGCTGGGAATGGTGGGGAGCCGAAAATGCCAGTGTGCTGGGGGGGGGCATGGGATACCGGTGTGCTGATGTGGTGGTGCTGGGGATAGTGTGTGTGTGTGTGTGTGTGTATACGTGTGTGTGTGTGTGTGTGTATACATGTGTGTATACATGTTTGTGTGTATACATTGTGTGTGTGTGTGTGTGTGTATGTGTATGTGTACGTGTGTATGTGTGTGTGTACATTTGTGTGTGTATACATGTGTGTGTGTACATGTTTGTGTGTGTGTATACACGTGTGTGTATACACGTGTGTGTGTGTAAATGTGTGTGTATACGTGTGTAAATGTGTGTGTATACATGTGTGTGTGTGTGTGTATACATGTAGACACACACACACACATGTATACACACACATGTATACATGTACACACACACACACACACACATGTACACACACACACATGTACACACACACACGTACACACACACGTACACACACACACATGTATACACACACACACATGTATACACACACACGTATACATACACACACACGTATACATACACACACACGTATACATACACACACACACACACGTATACATACACATCATGTATACACACACACACACATGTATATACACACACGTATACACACACACACATGTATACACACACACACACATGTATACACACACACATGTATACACACACACACACATGTATACACACACACACATGTATACACACACACACATGTATACACACACACACACATGTATACACACACACACACATGTATACACACACACACACACACACATGTATACACACACACATGTATACACACACACATGTATACACACACACATGTATACACACACACACATGTATACACACACACACATGTATACACACACACACATGTATACACACACACACATGTATACACACACACACATGTATACACACACACACATGTATACACACACACGTATACACACACACACACACACACATGTGTGTGTGTATACATGTGTGTGTATATACATGTGTGTGTATATACATGTGTGTGTGTATACATTATGTGTGTGTGTGTGTGTGTGTGTGTATGTATACGTGTGTGTGTGTGTATGTATACGTGTGTGTGTGTGTATGTATACATGTGTGTGTGTGTGTGTATACGTGTGTGTGTGTGTGTATGTATACGTGTGTGTGTGTGTATACGTGTGTGTATACGTGTGTGCGCGTGTGCGTGTCTACGTGCGCGCGTGCGTGTCTACGTGCGCGCGTGCGTGTCTACGTGCGCGCGTGCGTGTCTACGTGCGCGCGTGCGTGTGTACGTGCGCGTCTACGTGCGCGTGCGTGTCTACGTGCGCGTACGTGCGTGTCTACTCGCGTGTGTGTGTCTACGTGCGTGTCTACGTGCGTGTCTACGTGCGTGTGCGTGTCTACGTGCGTGTGCGTGTCTACGTGCGTGTCTACGTGCGTGTGTACGTGCGTGTGTACGTGCGTGTGCGTGTGTACGTGCGTGTGCGTGTGTACGTGCGTCTGCATGTCTACGTCTACGTGCGTCTGCGTGTATACGTGTGTCAACGTGTGCCTGTGTGTATACGTGTGTATGTATACGTGTGTGTATACGTGTGTGTACACGTGTGTGTACGTGTGTGTGTGTGTACGCGTGTGTGCCTACGTGTGTGTGTACGTGTGTATACGTGAGTGTGTACGTGTGTGTGCGTGTCTACGTGTGTGTGCGTGTCTACGTGTGTGTGCGTGTCTACGTGTGCCTGCGTGTCTACGTGTGTCTACGTGTGCCTGCGTGTCTACGTGTGCCTGCGTGTCTACGTTTGCCTGCGTGTCTACGTGTATACGTGTGTCTACGTGTGTATGTATACGTGTGTGTGTATACGTGTGTGTGTCTACGCGTGTGTGTCGACATGTGTGTGTATACGTGTGCCTACGTGTGTGTGTGTGTGTACGTGTGTATACGTGTGTGTACGTGTGTGTACGTGTGTAGGGCAGGGAGGGTGGGGGCGAAGGGCAGGGAGGGTGGGGGCGAAGGGCAGGGAGGGTGGGGGCGAAGGGCAGGGAGGGTGGGGGCGAAGGGCAGGGAGCGAAGGGCAGGGAGGGTGGGAGCGAAGGGCAGGGGGGGTGGGAGCGAAGGGCAGGGAGGGTGGGAGCGAAGGGCAGGGAGGGGTTGGGGGGGTGAAGGGCCAGGGCGGGGGGTGAAGGGCCAGGGCGGGGGGGCTGAAGGGCCAGGGCGGGGGGGGGGGGGGGTGAAGCGCCAGGCCGGGTGAAGGGCCAGGCCGGGGGGTTGACGCGCCGGGCCGGGTGAAGGGCCAGGCCGGGGGGGTGAAGCGCCGGGCCGGGTGGGGTGAAGCGCCGGGCCGGGTGGGGTGAAGCGCCGGGCCGGGTGGGGTGAAGCGCCGGGCCGGGCCGGGTGAAAGATCCCTTCCCGTGCGGTTACTTACCTCGCACCGGGCCGCGCTCCTCCTCCTCCTCGGCGGTCTCCGTTTCCCCCGGCGATGCGGAGCTGAGACGCTCAGGTCAGGAGGTGGTGTAGGCCGCGGCCCGTACAGCTCCCGACTGAGAGAGCGGGAGCAGCGCGCGCGGGGATGGTGAGCTGGGGGCGCGGCCTCTAGGCCTGAAGGTGAGAGCGGCGACAGCGTGTTCTGGGGGGGGAGGGGAGGGGGGGGTAGGGAGCACCGGGGGAGAGGGTGATGTTGAGGTCCCGCGGAGTGGCGATAGGGGGGGTTCCATTATTGCGGGCCAGCGGCCGGGGGGGTCAAGGCCGGGCAGCCGTTAAGGAGGAGAGAGAGAGAGAGAGAGAGAGAGAGAGAGAGAGAGAGAGAGAGAGAGAGAGAGAGAGTTGTGCTGCTGTATGTGTAGCAGCAGTTTGTGTGTAGAGCTGATGTCTGTGTGTATAGAGCTACTGTGTGTGTATAGAGCTCCAGTGTGTGTGTGTGTGTCAGTGTCAGCAGCAGTGTTTATGGGTGTAGCATGTGTGTGTAGCAGCAGAGAGAGAGAGAGTGTGTGTGTGTGTGTGTTTGGCCCGCCCGTCACTCCGCCTCAGGCCTATGAGAGGTGTGCCTCCACCTCAGGCCAATGAGAGGTGTGCGGGGGCGGCCCAAGGGACCAATGAGATTTCCCCTAGGGACACCGGACATCCAGGCAGGCAGGCTGGCTGGCAGGCAGGCAGGCAGGCAGGCAGGCAGGCAGGCAGGCAGGCAGGCAGGCAGGCATACAGTGCTTTCACTAATATAGTATAAGATATATATATATGTATATATATGTTTATATATAGGGCCTTGTATACTAACCGGGAGAGGGGGGAAATGCTTTATATAAAGGAATGGCTCTGTGAGTGTCATGTTATCTCCCTGTGGCCCATTAGATTGTAAGCTCTATGGGGGAGGGACTAATTGTGCATACACTGTCAGCACTATATAACAAAAAGTGTGTGTGTGTGTGTGTGTGTGTGTTCTGCAATCCTGTCTTTCACCATTATCACCCAGCATACAGTGCTTCCACTGAGGCAAGGGATTCTGGGAAATGACATGCAAATGAGCACACAGTGCCACCTTTTGCTTCGAATCCATATGACATGGACCCCTATAAACTTATGCTTGCTGCATTGCACAGCTTTGGGCACTGCCTGGGCTAAGATACATAGCCAGTAAACCCACCCACAGACAGCCGTTTCGACCTCTAGGGTCTCATCGGTGTGGGGTTGATATAGTTACATAGTTACATAGTTACATAGTAGATGAGGTTGAAAAAAGACTTCCGTCCATCAAGTTCAACCTATGCTAAATTTAGACAACAGATACTTTATTCTATATCTATACTTACTTATTGATCCAGAGGAAGGCAAACAAAAAACCCCATTAAGGGGAAAAATTAATTCCTTCCTGACTCCAAGATTTGGCAATCGGATTAATCCCTGGATCAACATCCTTCCCATGTATACTTATTTGGTATATCCCTGTATACCTTTCCCATCTAAAAAGATGTCCAACCTTTTTTTGAACAAATCTATTGTATCTGCTATCACAGTCTCCATGTGTAATGAATCCCACACTGTAACTGCCCTTACTGTAAAGATCCCTTTCCTTTGTTGCTGGTGAAATCTCCTTTCCTCCAACCTTAAGGGATGGCCCCGAGTCCTTTGTACTGCCCGTGGGATGAATAGTTCTTTTGAAAGCTCCTTGTATTGTCCCTGAATATATTTGTACATAGTTATCATATCCCCTCTTAGACGCCTCTTTTCTAATGTAAATAAATCTAATTTAGCTAGCCTCTCCTCACAAGTTAGAATGTCCATCCCCTTTATTAATTTGGTGGCTCTTCTCTGCACTCTCTCTAGTTCCATAATGTCTTTTCTTAGGATTGGTGCCCAAAATTGTACTCCATATTCAAGGTGTGGTCTTACTAATGCTTTGTAAAGGGGCATAATTATGTTTACTTCCCTTCCATCCATTGCCCGTTTGATGCAAGATAAGATCTTGTTTGCCTTTGCAGCTATTGCATGACATTGGGCACTATTGCTAAGCCTGCTGTCTACAAGCACTCCTAAATCCTTCTCCATCAAGGATTCCCCCAATATATCTCCATTTACTTTGTAAGTCGCCTTTTTATTCTTGTATCCCAAATGCATAACCTTACATTTATCTGTGTAACGGGTATTCCCTCACCCAATCGCAGATTATAGTGTGGGTGCGGAGAACATACGGTGTTACCAGTGTGTGGTACTTTACCTGTTGGCTCACAGGAGGGCTGAGCTTCCGCCAAAGGGAACCTGGGGCAATTATGATACTATGAGTAACCACTTACTCGGTGCAGCGCCTCCACCTGCGATGGTTTCTAGCAGAGCAGGAATTGTTCCTCGCAGGACCTCATACAATAACCATATACACGATATGTGAGATAACCAAATACCTTTTACTTGTGAACAGCATACAACACATATATTATCACACTGAATAACGGATGTCCTTCTCTAGAGGAGAAACTACTCACTACGTCTCTCGCAACGCTAATGCTATCTTGCGCCAAGGCGGACGCCAACACTTTATGCGCCACGGCGGACGCCAACACTTTATGCGCCACGGCGGATGCTAACACTTTATGCGTCACGGCGGACGCTAACACTTTATGCGTCACGGCGGACGCTAACACTTCCACAGAATGATCCCAACCCGTGTCCAGTAACCCAACCCAATGTCTCGCACTCCCACGTCATATACAAGTGTGTGTGTGTGTGACTGCGCAGCCACTATGTCTGGTGATAGGCCTTGTTGGTGCACTTGATGTTATGGGTTACCTGCCGAGCATTCCAGTGCCCGGACCTGCAACGGACTTCACAAAGGATCAAGGCGAACTCCCGCACGATATCCGTGATCCACCGCAGGATGATCCATCAAAGGCGATCCCGCTCTGATGATAGTCCAGCTCTCTCCCAGCAAGACATGCAATGTTCTTTGCACTCTTAACATGAAATAGCTAATGGGGCAAAGTCCCTAACCTAGGGCCTGTCCCTACAACACTCCACTAGGGTGACTCAGGGCTATCTGGGGCCTTGGGGAATTGCTGGCCTAGTGCAGGGAGTCACTGACTCCTGCATCCTACCTCCTTCTCCTAGCTGCTCTGGTCACCAACTGCCAACGTGCAGACAACCCGCGAAAAGTATCTATTTGCTCCTGCAGGAAGTCACTGTGCCCTAATGGCTCCCTGGCATCACGTGGGGCGCGCAGAGGCTCATGGGACTCGTAGTCCCTGCCTAGAGCCTTCCCTGGTAGGCTAGGGTTTCGCGGGCCCCTATCTGCACATGCGTGAGCTGTCTGGAGTTCTCCGGCGCCTGCTCTAACTGCGCATGCGCGAGCTATCTCTCAATGGCGGCGCCCTGCTCCGCTAGCCGCCGGGACCCTCACGATGCGACCGCGGCCTTAGCAACGGCCCGATCGCGTCCCTGGCAACCGGCCGCGTGCACAAGAGCCCCCGCACCTCCCCACGAGCGGCTCTAACCTCCCTACCGCCGCGGTGAGTGTCCCGAGGGGGGGGGGGGCCAGCAACGGCTCGGGGGGCCTGGCTACATCTGTATTAAATCTCATCTGCCATTTACCTGCCCACGTTTCCAGTCTCTCCAAGTGCTTCAGGAGAGAAATTACATCCTGCTCTGATTCTATTACCTTACACAATTTAGTATCATCAGCAAAGATGGAGACTAAACCCAATCTCAAGGTCATTAATAAACAAGTTAAAAAGCAGGGGTCCCAGTACCGATCCTTGAGGTACTCCACTCACAACTGAAGCCCAACCTGGAAAAGTTCCATTTATGACAACCCTCTGTTGTCTGTCCTTTAACCAGTTTTCAATCCAGGTGCATATATAAATATAGATATTACATACATAGTAGATGAGGTTCAAAAAAGACATGCGTCCATCAAGTTCAACCTATGCTACATTTAGACAACAGATACTTTATCCTATATCTATACTTACTTATTGATCCAGAGGAAGGCAAAAGGTATACACACATACACACTTATATATACTTATATGGAACTTTCCTTTCCTGGCACCTAGGGAGGTTATATTGGGGTGCGGAATTTGGTGACTCGGCAGGGTTTTCCTCACTTCAGGGTGCTGGATTCAGGGTGCTGGGCGATGAGGTAGCAAGGGTGAAGATGATGGGTGCCAGGAACATTTGTTGTACAACTCCAATCTTTATTGAGGTCCCCGGGCATGGGGACACCTCACATACACACAGGTTCCCAGGCATGGGGACACCTCACATACACAGGTCCCCAGGCATGGGGACACCTCACATACACACAGGTCCCCAGGCACAGTGACACCTCACATACACACAGGTTCCCAGGCACAGGGAGACCTCACATATACACAGGTCCCCAGGCACAGGGAGACCTCACATACACACAGGTCCCCAGGCACAGGGAGACCTCACATACACACAGGTCCCCAGGCACAGGGACACCTCACACACACACAGGTCCCCAGGCACAGGGACACCTCACACACACACAGGTCAGGCACAGGGACACCTCACACACACACAGGTCCCCAGGCACAGGGACAGCTCACATACACAGGTCCCCAGGCACAGGGACACCTCACATACACAGGTCCCCAGGCATGGGGACACCTCACATACACACAGGTCCCCAGGCACAGGGACACCTCACATACACAGGTCCCCAGGCACAGTGACACCTCACATACACATAGGTTCCCAGGCATGGGGACACCTCACATACACACAGGTCCCCAGGCACAGGGACACATCACACACACAGGTCCCCAGGCACAGGGACACCTCACATACACACAGGTCCCCAGACACAGGGACACCTCACACACACACACAGGTCCCCAGGCACAGGGACACCTCACACACACACACAGGTCCCCAGGCACAGGGACACCTCACACACACAGGTCCCCAGGCACAGGGACACCTCACACACACACAGGTCCCCAGGCACAGAGACACCTCACACACACACAGTTCCCCAGGCACAGGGACACCTCATACACACAGGTCCCCAGGCACATGGACACCTCACACACACAGGTCCCCAGGCACGGGGACACCTCACACACACACACAGGTCCCCAGGCACAGGGACACCTCACATACACAGGTCCCCAAGCACGGGGACACCTCACACACACAGGTCCCCAGGCACGGGGACACCTCACACATAGTTGACATACGGTAGTTGTACGTTGCTTTACATCACTCTTTGTTGCTCATGACACGGTACTTCCCTAAGTGTTCCCTCTTAACCCTCAGAGAGTGCATATACCTGGCTGTGTTACTTGTATTGGACAGGGCCCTCCTTCGGAGTTACGTCCGCTTTACCCTGTCTACTTTGGGCCCTTACTGGGATCCTGGCTGGTTCTCTGCAGGTAAAGACTATACCCCATTCCGGGTGGGGTACTGCCCCTTCCCGACTGGTTGAGGAGGCCACATAGGTGGATCCACCTGTACAGCTGACACCCGGGAGCCCTCTGCACATGGCCTGCTGTGGCAAGTCTGTCTCCCCCGCTCTGGTTCCTCCGTGTTTCCATTGGCCATCTCATTGGAATCCTTGCTAAAGGACACTGTCCCTATTTGTAACATAACAAACAGGGGGGCCTGATCTGTACTATTACTTCGGCAAGATAATACCTACACTCCACGAGGCTCCCCTCCTCTTGTCCTCCAGGAACCTAACCTTCCAGAACCTTCGTCTTCTCCTATATACCCACCTGTGACGTCAGTATCCCTGGAGCAACACAGGTGGGCGGGGACTAGCAGATGCTGCTCTACTATTAACCCCTTGCAGCAAACTGGTAACCCTATTGAGGGTAGTATGTATGTAAGTAACACAGAAGGGGGATATTGATCCTTTGGCCTCGCCCCCTTAATTTAAACCTGGTCTCCTGCCTTTATTTACTCGTCACTCTGTTAGGAAAAGGAAAGTCCCCGGAGTCATGCACAACCAAACAGGGACCTGGAGGGGCTGCCACGGGCTGTCGGGCGCTTGTCCTTATCTGATGGAAATAACAATAACTTTATTTTATACAGCGCTTTTCTCCCAATTACAGTACAGCGCACGGTACACAACATTGTACATGGAATTTGGTAGGCACCGTTCCTGCCCCAGTGAGCTTGCAATCTGACGGTGCCCGAGGCACAGGGAGATAGAATGATTTGCCAAACGTCACAAGGACCCGACACCGGGATTATGAACTTCTAAGTCAGCGTTGTTGACTCACCGAGACTCTCCAGTGAAGGACCAACATTTCCCTCTGTATTGTGCCAGCGGCTTCGCGTCTCTCACTGCGAGGATGCAAATTCCACCCCAACTCCCGTAGATTTGCAAACTGTTCCGGGATGTGCTGGCAGTCGGACCCCCCGCCGGGAGTTCTGCATGTGTTGTATTATCTCTGCCTTCATTACATCTGCTTTCCCGAGCAGCGAGATCTTTCTCGATGGTGGCAGAAGGGGTTTTTAGTTGATTTTGTTGTGGGGGGGGAGGGGGGGGGTCGGGGGGTTTGTCGGGGGCGGCTTTGCAGAAATTGACAATAAAACAGGGAATGTGCCGAGGTAGAATTGTTATTGTCGGTTATATTCATTCCTCGGCTCCATCATAATAACTTGAACGTAACCGGCATGGCTGAAATTTCCGATTGCACTTCAGACATTCATGCAGCCAGCTCCGGTGTGGTTGTTATTACATTGTTAGTATAATTGAGCACATTACAGGTGGGCAGGGGGCAGGGGAGGGTGAAAAAGATTTTCCCATTTGCATGTAACAGTTTGGGTTGGGAGTTGAACTTGTGTTCATTCTCGAGGCTGATTCTTAATATCTACCATTTGTAGAGCAGGGTAGGCCAACTCCAGTCCTCGAGGGCCACCAACAGGCCAGGTTTGCAGGATATCTCTGCTTCAGCACAGGTGGTGCCGTCATAATGACAACCGCTGATTGAGTCGCCTGTGCTGAAGCAGGGATATCCTGAAAACCTGACCTGTTGGTGGCCCTTGAGGACTGGAGTTGGCTGCCCTGTTATAGAGCCTTCCCTTCTCTGATACGTGCAGAGTTTTACTTTCATCCTCAGCCTGGATGTCACTGGGGTATACAGTGGAGAATGATGTTGCAGAACAGCCCAAAATGATAAGGATATCCGTTACACGGTCGCCTAGAACGTGCCCTGCACATACGGACTGCTTGGCCCAGCCATACCTGCTCCACCACCACTGCCGGGGGGCTGTTCCATGCATCCACTGACCTTTCATCGAGGCAGTGCTCAGCATTGCAGCTTTAAATCAGGACATATATAGAGGAATGCTAACAAAAAAATGCTTCCATCCTTGTTAATACCCCTGATGTGAAAGTATTGCCCCTGTCCCTCTCCCTGTTCTTTCTTCCAGGCTGGACATGCTAAGCTCCTTTCCTAGCGATACAAACCACGGGTCATTTCAGTAACTCTTGTTTGCGCCACCTCCATCTTATACCGCGTGTGTCCTTCTGGATATAAAGCTTTTAGACGTGAACACAGTAGCTGAGGTACCTTAACCATACGCAGCCCCAGCAGAATGAATATAATAGGTTTATTAAGTATTAATACCTGTTCTTATCATTGTTACCTACAAAGTAATCATTGTTGATGACAATGACATCGTAGCGAAAAGTAACTCTGCTGCGTTAACCCCTGTATATGCTGTATATGCTGTACATACAACTCTTCTGCATGTAGCATATTGCGAAGTAATCGGATTAACCCCGTCGCTTCCCCAGGGTTCTGTAGCTAGAAGCAAAGCTGTTAAAATCCTTCCCTTCAAAATCACAGCAGCTGCGAGATTTGCATGCAGACAGGCTGCTAAAGAAAGAGAATGCTGGACGCCTTTACCAGCACCTTCCTGAACAAACTTCTCCCTTCACACCCTGCTTGATGCCATATGCCCAGGAGCTGCAAGAATGAAATATTTCACTGTCAGTCTGCGAAAGCAGCAGCAGCAGCAGCAGCCGCAGCAGCAGCAGCAGCAGAGCCCGTTTCAACCGTACAGAGCATCGGATCACAGGATACGACACGTCACTTTAGGCGCCGCGGCACGGACAGACGATCCCATGGATGTTAGCACCTGCCAAGTACCCCCTGACATCGCTAAATTGTAGCAGACAGCATACGTGTGTATGGGAAGTGCAATGGGCTTGTAGTCCAATTAGTAACATACTGTATAATGCATGTGCATGTGAGAAAAAGCGCTGAGGCTCAGTCACGTCACGCTAACCCTAACCGCAGTGATTGCGCCCCCCTGTCCTAAAACACTCCCCTATACAACATGTGGAGAGTTAGCTGTGAACACTCCTGGGATATCTGGGAAACATATTACAATAAGGTTATTTCCCCAGGCGCTGAGGAATAATTCAAAGGTATATCACCATGGTCTCTCTCTTCCCCTCTTGTGCACCCCAGAAAAGACCTGTTTTAGGGGGACTGAGTCATACTTTGCGTCACCTTATTGGAGGCTAAAGCAATGTTGGGTGACAGTGATGTGACCCTGTGCTAATGAGACGTTGAACAGCTGTTGTTTTTGCATATAATGAGCTTTGTGAAAATGCATTAACCTGAGGGAATATAGACTGTTGCTGTTTTCCATCACGCTACGAGCCCTGATTTAATGGAACTGTGGGGATCAAGCCCTTGGTAATGTAACTATTTGTCATTGCTGTTTCAAAATGATATGTTTAACAGCTTTGCATGGATAGCCCCCATCGCGGAACTGCCTAACTCACCTTCTATACCTACTGCTTTTAGGGGGTTTAACATTTAACTGAGGAGAGAATTTGAAAGAACTTTTAAAGTTAAAAGACCTGCAATAAAAACGTATATTTCAGTATTTCTCCGAAGCAGAAAACGGCGGTCGAGTTTCACGGCGAGACAAGGACTGCTTCAAACTCAGTGTCAGTCAGTGTATTTACTCACTGAGCCACTCCTGAATAATGAGAATGCTTTGTACATTGGTGCAGTGTAGGCAGTGCTGTAAACAGTACAGGGAAGTGTTTACTAAGCAGATCGTTGGAATGAACCATCGGCTTTAGGAGTGCAAGACAAAAACCCACCCTGTGCAGAATGTGGAAACTCATATCAGAGAATTTGGAACACTTTGCCATCCCACAGTTGTCTTATATTTAGGCGGTGGGAACCTTTATCAGGAAGAAAGTAGAAACTGGCAGACTTTTCAGCTAAGTTTCAAGCCGCTTGATAATTAAGGTGAGTGGTGCTGAATGCCTGGGTCTCATATTATAGTTTTTCTGTGATTTGGTCCCAGTAATGCCCCAGAACAAGAGTCTGAGCTTGGCAGCGGTCATGTGACTGGTCCAGGGATGGGTTGCCTTGGCAACAAAGATGCTGAGAAGTGCGGAGTGGAGCCGGAACAGTTGCTGAATGGGGGGTAGTACTGCGGAGATACTCGCTCTCCTGAGCTGCATCCTGCACTAGTGTAGAAATGTCACGTGTGCCTCGTTTTCCATCACCATTTTATATATCTTCGTACTTGTGGAAGGTCTCGTCTGCAAAGCAGGAACGACAGGCACTGGGGTTATACCCACGCTCGCAAAAAGAGTGCATTATACGAGAAAAAGAGGCGGATATTATTTGCACGTATTGTATGAAATGCTGATATTGGAAGAAATGGAACAATATCTGTGAACAACGTAGAAGGCTTTATAAGGGATTTTTTGCTTATCCACGACGGGAATGAAAAAAAATAAATAAATAAATGATCGTTGGAAAAACCCAATCACTTTATATCCGTTTGGTACAGTCTATAAGCGAGTGGACTTTATTTCTGCGAGGGCATACGTCAAGGCGAGTTTAGACATCTTCTGTTGAAGATTAGGGGGAGCGACTTCTAAGAAGGTGACTCGATACACCACGCTCTCTGACTAGCGATTAGACGTTTACAAGCGCGTCTTGTACATTTGTAACTTTCGTTTTTTAAACTACTAGCATAACGGAGAGAGCGTGCGTACACCTGTGGCATTTTAAGTTATGGTGGGTGAAAAAGCCAAGAGAAAACCTCCACGGTTAGCATATAGCCAATAAAGAATATCACTTGTCAGCACATTCACATGTCTTAGACAGGTCTGCAACCCCCCGCCTTTCACCATTATCACCTCGCATAGAGTGCTCCCACTGCAGCAAGGGATTCTGGGAAATGACATGCAAATGAACACACAATGTGTCACCTTTTGCCTGGAATAAATGTGTCAGCTTAAAAGCTGTGTGAACGGCTATGCATCTGCTTAAAGCTGCAGTTCAGTCTTTTTTTTTTAAATTATTTTTTTTACTTCAATAGTTTCATGTGTGCAATCTCTAATTACCTAAAGAACTGTATAGCTGCCAGTCAATTCGTTCTCCATGTATTGATAGGTCGAAATTTGGTGACATAATTAGTGAAGGGATCTGTTTATATTCTGCTTGTCTGTCAGTGGAAGCTCATGAATATTCATGAGTACTCCTGCACTGACAAGTGCTAGAGGGATGGCAGGGCTGACAAAGGGGTGTGCCAGGGCTTGTGACAGGACATAAAGGGGCAGTGCCTTAGCAAATGGCTGTTAAAATAGAATACAAGAAAATTTGTCTTTCAAAGTTGTTTTTTTTAAAACAGAAAATGCTAAAAGTATTTTTTCTTAATACAGAACTGATTTATTAAAAAAAAAACCCACATGCCGGATATTGACTGAACTGCAGCTTTAAATGGGCTCCATGTGAATGGATATTCCAGGCAACAGGTGACACATTATATGCTCATTTGCATGTAATTTCCCAGACCGCATGCGCCTCTTTCCGCCCCTTCTTGCGGCTCTCTGCAGGTTGCTAACCCCCAGCTGCTGCCTCTCTACCTTCCCTTACAGAGGCGGGGGCGGGCCAGTGACGTCACGGAGCTGGTTCACCCTCATTGGGCGAACCGCTCACGTGACCGGCCTGTCTCGCCGGCAAGCGGGGGAATTTTTAATACCCCTAAGACCTGCGGAAGCGCAGGTGAGCCCCTACTAAAGCTGCTCTAATTGCGGCTGTAGGGGCTCAGTGCTGAGCAGGAGCGCGCGTCAGCACGCTTCCGCAAGCACGCAGCAAACATGGCCGAGGCCTTTGAATTACTGTAAGTTACTTTGAATTTGTTCAAACCCCACAACTTCAGTCCCTACACAGACCACTATTAAGCGACTTATAAACGGGGAGCTTTTGGCTTTTCCTTTTGTTAAACATACATCAGTGTTACATAGAGACGACACTTTAACAAAACAATTCCCAGGGTGTTCTCAGGTGTGATCTGTACCCGTATATATTCCTTTAGCTGCTTTAAACAATTTTTTATTTTTTTTGCATTTCGCCGTTTTTTATATATGCTTTGAAATAATGACTATTGATATATACTTTTACCTGAATACTTCTATGCATGCCATGTTTAATTAAAGGGTTTTCTCCCTTCTTTGGGCTTTCCTTGTGTTTGATTACAATTACATGTTACCCTTTGGGTGAGCGGCTCCCGCCCTGTGTTACACTGCGCTCCCTCTGCTAGAAAATACTTACAGTATTCCGCGAACCCCTAATTAATAAATCTTATCACCAACTCGTCAGATTATCGCTAACAAACCTGCACGACCGATCCCAGGCAGTATGGTGTCCTGAGCTAGTGGGGGGAACATACACTTAATAAGGCCCCAAACTGCTCCCTCCGTGTGCAGGCAGCATGGGGGTGGTAAAACTGTCACTCACTGCGAGAGCTTCCAAAGTCACGCCCCACAATGCATTGCTGCTGTGGATGCAAAGCATTTTGGGGAGTGACTTTGGAAGCTCCTGCTGTAAGTGACAGGTATACCACCCACGCTAAGGTGCAGTTTGGGGCCTTACTAAGTGCGCTGCCCCCACACGGGCTCAGGACCCCACTATACTGCCGGGGATCCGCCAGTACAGAATGAGGGGGGCAAACTCCTGAGAGACACCTCCCGAATTACTGCTCTATGTGCACTTACATAGAATACATTGTCATGTGGACACTATGAAGTATATTGGCCCGATGTTAGTGTTATATGAGGACCGCCCTATCCTCTCTTTATAACCTCTACACGGATGACGGTTCCCTTGATTGTCAGATCTTTCGCGCCGTTTACAATACCTTGCGTTTCCTACAGTATCTCATTAAAGGTAAATTGGGCACGTGCCCAAAATCCCGATATTGGGAAACAGGAACTAAATCCCCTGCGGGAAAAAAGGGAAAATCTGAGAGTTGGGCGGCTGTAATGGGCCCGGTAACAAGGCAGGTGTCAAGCACGCCATCGTTTTATCTCCCTTTATAGCTGCTGGAAGCACATCCGTCCTGCGTGCCGATTGTCCACATTGCAATTTCTGCCATCAGAATGATCTATCCTCAATTTAATGGAAATGAATGCAGAAAAGAGCTGTGCATTAACTTTACCGGTATGCTATGATGCTTTTCGCCCACGCAGGGACCGGCGGAGCAAAGCGCGGCAGAGTGTGTAGACATTGCGTCCCAACATTCTAAGCGCAGGGCGCTTGATGCTGTAACCCCTGCAGCCCTGTGCATTGCAGTTTAGACTGCTGTGGCGCTGGCGGGGTTAAGCCCGAAATGGATATTTCTTCATTAACGCCTGTCTCGTCAGACATGGCGCTACCCATATCCGCGGCAAATCCTTTGTGAGCCTGTTCCTGTTCCAGTGTCACTGCTTCATTTCTCCGACATCTTCTCGTTGCAATTAATTATTTCGTTGCAAATGAAAGTCATGCCCAGCATTGATTTAGCAATGTAGCAATTAACCAGTGGGGCAAAACAACTGTTAGTAATTATACAGCACGGATGTCTCTATGTGCTCATCACAGACACGGCGATAAAACCTTACCTCCTCCAGTATGCGCTGGGGGATTTCTGCAGCTGACAGCACTCGGTAAATCTAATTACAGGTTGAGGGGGTTTTCAAACTCCCCAAATGTGTCAAAGTGTCTCATGTCTGGGAGATGTGTAATTTCCAATAAGCATTTGCAAAAATGTAGTAACCATAATTTGCATTTTTTTTTTATACATATAATATAGTATATATTAAACATATATTATCTATCTATATATTTCTCAAACCGTTGTATGCGTGTCTGGTTGTCCTGTCCCTAGCGGCAATTACATTGGAGCTTTGGCCCGACACTCCGCCTCAGGCCAATGAGATGGCTCCATTGGCCTGAGGCGGAGTGACGGACCAAAGGTCACACACAAAGGTCACACACTGACACTCACACACACACACACACACTCTCACACACACCCTCCCCCCCCCCCACCCCTGTGTCCCTTCCCGCATTGCCTCCAAGCTCACACCCCAGCCGCTACAGTCAGCGGGGGAGCAGAGCGAGCGCCCGGGACACAGCGGGGGAGCGGCCACAACACGCTGCCTCCCGCCTCAGATCCACGTGGGAGCTGCCGGATGGGTGAGGGAGCTGCCGGACGGGTGAGGGAGCGGCCGGACGGGTGAGTGAGCAGGCGGACGGGTGAGGGAGCGGCCGGACGGGTGAGTGAGCGGCCGGACGGGTGAGGGAGCGGCCGGACGGGTGAGGGAGCGGCCGGACGGGTGAGGGAGGGAGCGGCCGGATGGGTGAGTGAGGGAGCGGCCGGACGGGTGAGGGAGCGGCCGGACGGGTGAGGGAGCGGCCCACAACAGGCGGGACGTTTCGGGGGGGAGCACAGACGGAAGATTTCAGGGGGGGGGGGACAGACGGAAGGTTTGGGGGGACACACAGACGGAAGGTTTGGGGGGACGACAGACGACCGGCAGACACTGGAGGAAGGTGGAGCAAGCGGCCATATGATACATTGTCACTTACCTCCCCCCCTCACCTCCCGCACCCCCCCCCACTTCCCTTCCCCTCCCCCCACTTCCCTTCCAACCCCCCCTTCCCCTCCCCCCCTTCCCCTCCCCCCCCTTCCCCTCTCCCCCTCCCCCCTCTCCCCCTCCTGTCACCTCCCGTCACCCCCCCCTTCACCTCCCGTCACCCCCCCTTCACCTCCCATCACCCCCCCTTCACCTCCTGTCACCTCCCCTCCACCCCCCTTTCACCTCCCGTCACCCCCCTTCACCTCTCCCCCTTCACCCCCCCTCACCCCCCTTCACCTCCCCTCAACCTCACCTCCCCTCCACCCCCCCTTCACTCCCCCCTTCCCACCTCCCACTACTTCTGCCCTTCCCCCACCTCCCCCCTTCCCCTCCTCCCACTTCCCCTCCTCCACCTCCCCTCTTCCCCTCCTCCACCTCCCCCCTTCCCCTCCTCCACCTCCACCCACCTTCCCCCTTCCCCCCTCCCCCCACCTCTCCCCTCCTCCCACCTCCCCCCCTCCACTCCCCCCACCTCCCCTCCACCCCTCCACCCCCCCTTCCCACCTACCCCCTTCGCCTCCCCTCCACCCCCTCTTCGCCTCCCCTCCACCCCCCTTCACCTCCCCTCCACCCCCCCTTCACCTCCCCTCCACCTCCCCTTCACCTCCCCCCACCACCCCCCCTCACCTCCCCCCACCACCCCCCCTCACCTCCCCCCACCACCCCCCCTCACCACCCATCCGCATCCCCTCACCCTCCCTTCACCTCCCCTCACCCTCCCTTCACCTCCCCTCCTTCAACGCCTTTCAGGCCCGCCCTCCCGCCTCTGCCTTTCGCCCACCCGCCCTTCTGCCTTTCACCCGCCCACCGCTCACACCCACCCGCCACACTCGACACACACTCGCCGCCTCTCACCCACCCCACACACTCGACACCTGCCGCCTCCTGCCCCTACGCAACAACATCACTGACCAGCTGTCACCCGCACTCGCCACACACCCGCCGCCTCACACCCTACAAGGACCCCGACCCACAGCCAGCACTCACTACCCACGTGCCACCCGTACTGAACACCCACCCGCCGCCTCACACCCTAGCAGGACACACGCCTCACATTTTTACATCACTTATGGCACCAAAATATACATTGTACTGTGGTGTGGTTACAATAAACCATTTTTATACAACATCGTATTACATTTTATTCCATCTTTCTTTTCAACATTATTATCCAACCTTTCCAACAAATAGTCACCTATTGTTCCACGATTTATAAATAATACTACCTATTACGCATTTACATCCCGGGCAACGCCGGGTCTCTCAGCTAGTTTACTATAATATAGTATGTTGAGAGGGTTATAAAGTCGGCTTTTAATGTGTCCATTTGTCCCAAGTTTATTTGTCCACTTATTACTTCTTTTTTTTTAAAGGATATAATGCAGCTAGAATGACACAGAAGGGCAGAATCCCCGGATGAATGCTCGCTGTGCTATAGGATATTAGTGAGAGTAGTCAATATAAGAAATTCAAAGTAAAATGAAAAATAGATGATGGTGATTGGTGAGGAGAAATAGTGGCCCATCATATGGACACAGCCGAGGACAAATACTAACATAAAAGTAAAATAGCGAAAAACTACACTGTGCCGGGGCAAAATAGGTGTAGTGTAAATGCAGATAGATAACCCAGTACTGTAGGGTGAAAATCGGGGTGCTGCTGATACCCAAGTCAGTCTGACTACACGAGACGCTGCAATACGGCTGCCACCACCACCTGCATGTGTAACCCCCTAGGAACTGCCCAGGAGTGGTATATCAGGCAGATACGGGGTGCACAGGTCTTCCAAGTGATGTTGGCAACCTGGCGAGGCGGCGGTAGAGGAACCTGATACAAAGTTCTGCCAGAGCCGACTGATTGTATAGTTTGGTGTCACGGGGATACGTATTGCTGTAGCAAAATGAAATACAATTGATACAAAATAGATGGTATACAATTGCCATTTTTCAGCTAGTAGTGTAGATAGCGCTCTAATAAGCATTACTAGCATAAATTGCTCTGTATGGAGGTCCGGAAGGGGTCACCACATAAACAGCTGTTGATTTTGCCGCAGCGTCGGAGAGCAATATGTGACATCCCATGTTAAGGATAGCGCTGTGTGGTAACCCCATACAGAGCTGTTGGTGTCAGTATGTTACGTTTCAGTCATAAGTATGTTGAAAGGTATCGCTAGGTAAGTGTACGGATTAGCCAACAGACAAGTGACCAAGGGACCATCTGGAAATGTATATAGCGGCCACGGTGATTGCGTAGCGCTAGAAGGTAATGTATTAAGCTATAGTAGGGGAGAGCTTGGCACGTTATGCATAGTCACCACGTAACTTTGTTTTGGTGAAACCCAGAGGTATAGGGAGGTGCATAGAGTCATGGCCACCCTTCTTCTGGTCTTATGCCAGTACAACCGTTCCGTAGCACAAAGATATTTATGGATGAGGCAGGGTGTCCCATGCTCACTGTAACATGTACAATACTTCCTTCGACTAGACTAAGAGGCTATAGAAAATCAGAAAAAGACTGAACAAGAATGGTGTCCATGGAACATGGAAGGACAGCCAAGAGGAAACCACTATGCTGTAAAAAATAAAATCATTACTGCCGTGTGAAGTTCGCTACATAGACGATTCACAAGACTTCGGAAACAATGTTCTCTGGACAGACGAGTCGAAGGTTGAACTCTTTGGTCATAATGAGAAACGTTATGTTTGGCAAAAACCCAAACTGCGTTCGAACAGAAGAACCTTATCCCAGCTGTCCGGCATGGTGGTGGGAGGGTGATGGTTTGGGGGCTGCTTGGCTGCCTCAGGACCGGGACGGCTTGCCATCCTTGACACAATGCAGAATTCATGGTTGTATCAGAAGATTCTAGAGGATAATGTCGGGCTATCTGTCTGTGAGCTGAAGTGAAAGTGGGTCATGCAGCAAGACAATGATTCTAAACATACAAGCGGATCTACAAAAGAATGGCTGCAGAAGAAGAAATTCTGCGTGTTAGAATGGCCTAGTCAAAGTCCGTACCTAAACCCCATGGAAATGTTGTGACAGGACCTGAAGCGAGGTGTCCACGCAAGGAAGCCCTCAAGTGTCACGGAGCTGAAGCAGTTCTGTAAGGAGAAATGGGCCAGAATGCCTCCAGCCCGATGTGCGAGACTGACCAGCGGTTACAGGAGACGCTTAGTTGAAGTTATTGCTGATCAAGGGGTCGCCACCAGGTACTGAATCTAAAGGGTCACATCCTTTTGCACACATGGATATTAAATGTTGGATCATTTGGCAGTAAAGGGGTTAAAAAAAAAAAAAACTCCAGGAAAAAAAGTTTATCCCTAGATAATAATATGCTGGGGTTTACTTCCTCCTCCCCCACAAATTGGTACAGCTGGAAACCTGTCGCCCTCTCACTCAGGCCTGCAGTTTAAATCTGCAGCTAGGCTCATGCAAGCACGTTCTCCAAGTCTCCTTAAGGTCTGCGGGTGCATCCATCAGCGGGCTTGTCAAAACGCTTCAGACTTATTACTTTTTAATGACATGTTTTATTACTACCTAATTATGAGGTCAGGTGAGGTACAACTGGAACCCAACAAAGTCTTAGAGCTTCTAAAGTAAATTAGGAGAGGAGGTCATTATAAATTACAGGAAATTATTAGCAACGCACTGTACGTTTCTCCGAGCAAGAAACGGGGCGAGCAGAATAATTGAGCTATGTTTTTCAATTCCACAGATGGCGGCCGCTAGCTAATTATTCTCATTTCTGGAGCACCTTGAATCTTTGGGTTTCTTTTTTTAAATACAAAATGTTGCGCTCAAGATGAACCGAAGTCTGTTTTGGAGAGCGTTGTATTTTCCATGCACAGGACAGATTTTTCAAGGTCTGTAAATTACAAAAACCTAATTAGAAGTTTTTTTTCCGTCTGCAATCAGTCTTTGCCCCTGGAGTCAAAGCGCAGTCTGCTGTATCGCGCCCGTCTCAGCGATATCTGCCGCTTTGAATCTTTCCATGACCCTCTGGCAGTGAAGTGGTTAAATAAGTAATAAATAAACAATGGCGTAGAAATGTGGTGTATCCACGCAAAGGAAAGTGTGGCACGCCACCGCAGTACCATTTCCCGCGTGCGTGAGTCTGTAACGTGACACAGGTTATTAGCAGGTCTTTGGGCGCTAATAAAGGGGAAGAAATGCTACACAGACGCAGCATTCTATACATCCCGTTATAATCTGTGCACCATGTAACTCCCCCCCCCAACTCCTCCTACTGACTCTCCCCAAGGTGCAAGCTGGGGCAGAGACGCAGAATGTGATACATCTCATTATAATCTGTGCCCCATGTAACTCCCCCAACTCCTCCTACTGACTCTCCCCAAGGTGCAAGCTGGGGCAGAGACGCAGAATGTGATACATCTCATTATAATCTGTGCACCATGTAACTCCCCCAACTCCTCCTACTGACTCTCCCCAAGGTGCAAGCTGGGGCAGAGACGCAGAATGTGATACATCTCATTATAATCTGTGCACCATGTAACTCCCCCAACTCCTCCTACTGACTCTCCCCAAGGTGCATGCTGGGGCAGAGACGCAGAATGTGATACATCTCATTATAATCTGTGCCCCATGTAACTCCACCCAACTCCTCCTACTGACTCTCCCCAAGGTGCAAGCTGGGGCAGAGACTCAGAATGTGATGCATCTCATTATAATCTGTGCCCCATGTAACTCCACCCCAACTCCCCCTACTTATTCTCCCCAAGGTGCAAGCTGGGGCAGAGACGCAGAATGTGATACATTTCATTATAATCTGAGCACCTTGTAACTCCCCCAACTCCTCCTACTGACTCTCCCCAAGGTGCAAGCTGGGGCAGAGACGCAGAATGTGATACATCTCATTATAATCTGTGCACCATGTAACTCCCCCAACTCCTCCTTCTGACTCTCCCCAAGGTGCATGCTGGGGCAGAGACGCAGAATGTGATATATCTCATTATAATCTGTGCACCATGTAACTCCCCCAACTCCTCCTACTGACTCTCCCCAAGGTGCATGCTGGGGCAGAGACGCAGAATGTGATACATTTCATTATAATCTGAGCACCTTGTAACTCCCCCAACTCCTCCTACTGACTCCCCAAGGTGCATGCTGGGGCAGAGACGCAGAATGTGATACATCTCATTATAATCTGTGCACCGTGTAACTCCCCCAACTCCTCCTACTGACTCTCCCCAAGGTGCAAGCTGGGGCAGAGACGCAGAATGTGATACATCTCATTATAATCTGTGCACCATGTAACTCCCCCAACTCCTCCTACTGACTCTCCCCAAGGTGCAAGCTGGGGCAGAGACGCAGAATGTGATACATCTCATTATAATATGTGCACCATGTAACTCCCCCAACTCCTCCTACTGACTCTCCCCAAGGTGCAAGCTGGGGCAGAGACGCAGAATGTGATACATCTCATTATAATCTGTGCACCATGTAACTCCCCCAACTCCTCCTACTGACTCTCCCCAAGGTGCAAGCTGGGGCAGAGACGCAGAATGTGATACATCTCATTATAATCTGTGCACCATGTAACTCCCCCAACTCCTCCTAGTGACTCTCCCCAAGGTGCAAGCTGGGGCAGAGACGCAGAATGTGATACATCTCATTATAATCTGTGCACCATGTAACTCCCCCAACTCCTCCTACTGACTCTCCCCAAGGTGCAAGCTGGGGCAGAGACGCAGAATGTGATACATCTCATTATAATCTGTGCACCATGTAACTCCCCCAACTCCTCCTACTGACTCTCCCCAAGGTGCAAGCTGGGGCAGAGACGCAGAATGTAACTCCTCCCCAACTCCTCCTACTGACTCTCCCCAAGGTGCAAGTTGGAGCACATAGTGCAAACATTGAAGCAAAGACCTTGATACATTGATGCCAATAGATCTAAGATTAAAATGGTGCTATATGAGTCAATGTCCACTTTATTCCCTGATAGAGGAAACCCGTCTTGCTGCCGGGACATTTAGGTGCTGGCCGTTTCGCCCCCGGAATAATGTGTTCCTTAACCCCCTAACCTTACCTAAAAAACCCTTAGGCAACGATTATACCAGATGCCGCTGAGCGGCAGCGCGATCAGGTGATGTCACCGTCGCGCCGCCGCCCAGCGGCATCTTGATTAGGGGTTGCAGAGGGCCTGCGCTCATCCCCACGGCATTTAAATGACATGCCGGGTGAACGCGTGAGGCCTCTGCAGCCTATTACTTACCGAGATTCAGGTGGCTGCTGACACGTCGCCATGGCAACGTGACATCACATGACCCCGCGGCATCATTTGATGCAGGGAACGGAAGTAAGGGGGGACACGAGCACCCGGCGCAGCATGCAGGGAGAGGGCGCAGCTGCAAATGTCTGTGCACCCCTAACCCATTAACTCCTTACCCTGAAACCCCTAACCTTAATCCCTAATGATAACGCTAACCACTTATTTTAGGTTCGCTACAGCCGGTGGCTGACTGTCCTTGGCGGCTGAATGGCCGCGGTGAAAGGTCCCAGTCCGAAAACTCCAAACCCAAAAGATTTGAGTGTCATATTTCCCCGTTTGACATCTCCAGCTGTGACTCCTGTCTGCGTTCCCTGTCGTCCCGGCTCCCCGCCTACACCATACTGTGTCCCGCACGCCCACGAAATGCTCGTTCCCTGCAAATCATTGCAGAACGGCTCGCGCCGGGTCGGAGCGGGTCCCCTTCATTATCCGCATGCCCTGCGCCTGGAGCAGTGCTGGCTCTGAGCGCGTGGCAGGCAGGAGGGAAACGCGGAGGTCCAGCAATTAGAAATGCCTCGCAGCGTTCCCGACACGGGGAAGTGTTCCGGAAACCATGACGTGTGGTTAACCCTTCACATAGTGGGAAAGACCAACACAGAATACGAAAGGGCATCAATACTCTGCAGGGGAGTAACGTGTTTGTGTGTGTGTGTGTGTGTGTGTGCGTGTGTGTGCGTGCGTGCGTGCGTGTGGTAACTCTCAGCTTTGAGACGGTTTTCCGCCCGTTGTCCAGTTGGGGGGCGGCTTTGGAATAATTTGCCAACTGTGAGTGCCAAATGCAAATGTTGTGTTGTGCAAATGTGCAATTTTTCAAAAGTTATACTTTTTAGGGTATAGTAAATTCTTCACTATAAGAGTTAATATATGTATTTTTCTATCACTAATTGAATTAATAGCACTTTTTAAATTCTAATTTTTGATTTTGTGTTTAGGTTTAATTATTGTTTTTCTTTGTTTGTATATTATTTAATTTATTTTATTTTTTATTTTTAAATATTAGTAGCACTTTTGTCTTTGAAAAAACGTTTATTTGTGTTATATCTTCTTTTTTTCTTTTTTGCACTAGGGTTTTGAAGCTTTTTTTTTTTTAAGTCATGGACGTTTTTCAATGTCATAATGTCAAATTTAATAAAGTTGTACTTGTTATAGGACCTAGTGAACCAATCGGAAAGCACCACCCTTTATCCCATAGCCCTTACATTGCAGGGAGAGATGTGTGATGTTCAATAAAGTTTGTTGATATGACGCGATCCCAGCACCCGATCGAGACGCGTCTAAGAGGAGATGCAATCCGATTGGTTGTACTGTCCGTGACGTCACGTGATATAAATTTAAGCTTCATATAGTTTTGTGTACACCTTGAGAACGGGCATAGTGCCCGAAACGCGTTGGTGGACCCCTGCTGTGACCTAAGGGGGGACATTTGATCCACTTTTTATGGAATAAATACTTTTTTGATGCTGCATGCTGTGAGCCTCCTTCTGTTCCCTTTGGCAGTGCACTGCCTTATTTTTTACCAGTTCCAGCTGTGGATGCTGTTGCTTTGATAACGGAGTTTTATAGGTGTAAGAGACTTGTTTTTGCTACAATAATGTTACTTTTATTGGTGCAGAAACATTTGCACGAATAGATGCAGAACAGACACTGAGGCCGCGATTATAGTGGCGGCAGCGGAGCGCGCTCCTGCGGCTCGCGCGGAACCTGCGCTGAGGTACTAGGCGACAGGAGGCGTGGCGCGGGCATGGCCGTGACGTCACGTGAGCGGCTCGCCCACATTTGCCTCAACGGCGCACATACACAAAATTATTTGTCTGGCCGAGAACGGCGCACACACGGTGGCGTGCTCTATGGCCGGCCTCATAGAGGTACAGCGATTTGTTCGCGGTGCGCGATATTATTCTATATCAGTCCGTGTCTGTCCACAATTGCCCATTGATACCCCAGCGGCACTAGTATCAAATATTACCCCAAGTTCCTTAATACTGTATTGTTCATTTACTAGTAGTTTCCCCAGCTTCTGTAAACCAAAATGGTGGACGTTTTACGAGCTTGAATTCCCTGACCAAACCGAGGCGGACTTTATAGTAACTCATTTTTGCTTAGTAAAGGTGTTGGTTTAATCGCACAAACCTTTCCACATCACCTTGAAAACAAACAAACTATTTTGGCAGTGCGTGGCTGGCGGTGGGAGCTTAAAGCTGCAGACCGGGCAATATCCTAAATGGGTGTTGTTTTTAAATAAATCAGTTCTGTGCTATGAGAAAATACTTATAGCATTAAAAAAATAAATAATAAATTCTCAATGACATTTTTAATGTATTATAATGTAACAAGCGTTGCTTGTTTCTATAGCAACCATTTACAAAGTCACATCCCCTTCCTCACACACCCCTTTTTGAGCCCTGCCCTCTTTCTAGCAGTGCACCAATTGTATCTAGTGACTGCCTGGTCACATGATCTTCCCCACAGAACTTTGCAACTTTGGTCCTCTTCTGCTGCACTGGCAGCCATTTAGTGAACCCCCGAGCCGAATCTTCACCGATCGATCAGCAACTTAGCTAATTACTTATCATTGTGTGGATTTTTTTGATAGACATATTAAGGGGGAGGGGGACGGACGGCAGCTGTTACTGCGGCTTTAACCGCCTCCCAAAGCAGTTCTGGGACGCCAGCTCAGTACATCCTGTTATAACACGTCTCAGAAAGGCACTTTAATTGCTCCAGCAATTCACACGTGGACGTCTCGTTTTCTGCTCTCTCTTTTCACTTATCCCTCCCCAGTTAATCCGAGCGCCTCTGCTAGTTCCCTGACCTTTTCGTGAATTTTAATTCTACACTCGGAAATAAAATGTCATCAAAATTTTATGGCATTTGATATGGCGGCTGAGATTTATCGCGGCTCCACTTTCACCGGCAGGAAGACCGTTTGCCCCCAGCAAAACGTTTCATGTGACCAAAAAGCCCCTCGCATTGCTCCTTGCCTCTGTGAATAAACAAATACCGCCTGCACTTGTATTTAGGTAAACCCTGTCCTGGTAATTCTGTTAGCGGTTGGATAAGTCATCAGGCTCCCTTGATATTTACTTTCCAAAGTGGAATTTAAGCTTCTTTAATGTGCCGGCATTTCGTGGTAGAAAATAGCTGGTTATTAAAAATGCAATCGCTCTCACCATTAAAGAATAAAAAATACGTTTACATGTTATGGTTGTATTTATATGGTATTTAACACGGGTTGCAGGAATTAGAGCAGGGGGTGCTCAACTCCAGTCCTCAAGACTCACCAACAGGTCAGGTTGTCAGGATATCCCTGCTTCAGCACAGGTGGTGCAGTCGAAGATTGAGCCACCTATCCTGGAAACCTGACCTGTTGGTGGCCCTTGAGGACTGGAGTTACCCACCCCTGTATTAGATCAGTCCTCATGATGCCCCAACCCCTTGACAGGTCAGGTTTTCAGGATATCCCTGCTTCAGCACAGGTGGCTCAACCGGTCTCTGCTTCAGCACAGATGGCTCAATCAGTGGACTGAGCCACCTGTGCTGACGGAGGGATATCCTGACAACCTGACCTGTTGGGGGGGTCTTGAGGACTGCAGTTGAGCCCCCTGAATTAGAGCATCGTCAATGGAAACAAAACAATTCTAAATACTGTAACTCCCAGTTTAAAAAACCCACAATTTTTCATTTTATTTTTTCGTGCACTTTTTACCTGCGAAATGATACCCATTAGGCCGTCAGAATCTCACATTGCGGCCCTCACACCCTCTGCAGAATTCAGGGTGCGTATTCCGTCAGTCTGTCTGGGTTTTGAGGGATTTCATTACAGGAATGACACATATCGAGGTGAAGCTTCCGTTTCTCGCGTCTTCTGAACGGGGGGTTCGGGAATAATTTACGGCTCTCCAACCCGTCGCGTGGGTGATATCTGCGCATGGCGTTATGAGGGAGACGAAGTCACTTTCTTTTTTGGTTATTGGAATAATGACGAGCGTGTTTGGGGTTTTTTCCCCCCACACCGTTTCCTCGTGTTAAATGTGGGAAATAGGGAAGTTATGGGGCTGGCATATATATACGGACAGGTTAATTGGGCGCCAGATCGGGTGCGCTAATCCCGACCGGCACTGGCTGAATCTGTCCCGTTGTGTAGCCCACAATAACCCACAATCACGGATGTTATTGTAACAGAACCTTTTCAGTTACTTATTAACAAATGGGTACATTGCTCTGAAACGGGAGCCAGGTGAAAGGAGGGGGAGGATTGGGTTCAACGTTGGTTTTGAAGAGTAAATGCACATTTAAAATAAGTCATGTTGTTCGGCCCGAATATGTCTGCTCTTTCTCGGTTCTCTGTGCGCTGTTTTTGACGCCGATAATTAGGTCACCATCCTCCGGTACATTCAGTTATGGTTGGAACACCTATTCCATATCTTGAGATACGGCTTCCCTGTTCTGGGGAAGAGTTAAGCTCCAGTCAAATGAGACTAACATCTTCTCTGGCACTGGGAAGGGCTTCACAGTATACGAGGCGAGCGCAGAGAGCTAGCCCTTGGAGCGCACAGACGCGACCTCCGGTCAGGTCACACGGAAAGAGGCAGTCAGAGAGCGGGCGGAACCCCACGAGGACGGCGGCTAAATCTCTCCATTCCCATTACAGGGCCGGCTGGGATTGTGTCGCTGGTTTCGGTTCAGGGGGAGAGGGCCAGAGCCGCTTACGTTGTCCAGCCATCATCTCCTCCTTCTACGTGGCGTCCCATCATCACGACAATGCCATGTGATAGCAGGATTAGGTACCACAGCTTACAGAGACACCGGTGGCACCGCCATCGAGCCGGCCCTACGGCAGACTCTTCGGTGCTTCCTTTCGTTCCTGGTTAACAGCAAATGCCTCCTGTGTGCGGCCGCCTCTTTTGCTCACCGCTGGCACTGGCCCTGGTGGGAACCAGGAGGCCCCCCTGAGCCAAACGGCCTCTATTTTCAGGGTAAACCCTATTTGACAAGATACTTACCGGTTAGGTTACCGGTTTTTAATCTCTCAGGGGAAACAAAATGGCTGCCAAATCTGATGCCAATAGAAAGTTGCAGCATCATTGGTTGTAGCTTCCTATTGGATGGCCATTAGAATCCCCAGGAAGTCTCTTGGGAATCAGGGGCGTCCCCAGAGCAAAACATAGTGTGGTTCAGCCCTGGAGGACCCATCCACCCCACCCCAGTAGGGTTTCCAGGTGGCTCCTCCAAAAATACTGGCACAATGATGAAAGGTGCGACGCGCTCGAGACAGAAAGACACCTCTCACCATTCCATGCTGTTTTCTCCTCTCCTTGACCCCACCCCAAGGCTCCTGACACCACTTCCTGATTGACTGCTTCTGGGTAATGTAGTCAATCAGGATGGAGGAAGTTGCCCAGCCCCCTAGCAACAGCTCAGGGAAATCCCGCGACCCCCCAAGCTGGTCAGGTCACTATATCCAGAGAGGTAATTAATACCAGTATACACATACAGTACACACCCAGAGAGTTAATACCGGTATACACATACACGCCCAGAGAGGTAATACCGGTATACACATACACGCCCAGAGAGGTAATACCGGTATACACATACACACCCAGAGAGGTAATACCGGTATACACATACACGCCCAGAGAGGTAATACCGGGATACACATACACGCCCAGAGAGGTAATACCGGTTTACACATACACACCCAGAGAGGTAATACCGGTTTACACATACACACCCAGAGAGGTAATACCGGTATACACATCCACGCCCAGAGAGGTAATACCGGTATACACATACATGTCCTGAGAGGTAATAATACCGGTATACACATATACGCCCAGAGAGGTAATACCGGTATACACATACACACCTAGAGAGGTAATACCATTATACACATACACACTCAGAGAGGTAATACCGGTATACACATACACGCCCAGAGAGGTAATACCGGTATACAGATACACGCCCATAGAGGTAATACCGGTATACACATACACACCCAGAGAGGTAATACCGGTATACACATACACGCCCAGCGAGGTAATACCGGTATACACATACAGTACACGCCCAGAGAGGTAATACCGGTATACACATACACGCCCAGAGAGGTAATACCGCTATACACATACACGCCCAGAGAGGTAATACAGCTATACACATACACGCCCAGAGAGGTAATACCGGTATACACATACACGCCCAGAGAGGTAATACCGCTATACACATACACGCCCAGAGAGGTAATACCGGCATACACATACACGCCCAGAGAGGTAATACCAGTATACACATACACGCCCAGAGAGGTAATACCGGTATACACATACATGTCCTGAGAGGTAATAATACCGGTATACACATATACGCCCAGAGAGGTAATACCGGTATACACATACACGCCCAGAGAGGTAATACCGGTATACACATACACGCCCAGAGAGGTAATACCGGTATACACATACATGTCCTGAGAGGTAATAATACCGGTATACACATATACGCCCAGAGAGGTAATACCGGTATACACATACACACCTAGAGAGGTAATACCATTATACACATACACACTCAGAGAGGTAATACCGGTATACACATACACGCCCAGCGAGGTAATACCGGTATACACATACAGTACACGCCCAGAGAGGTAATACCGGTATACACATACACGCCCAGAGAGGTAATACCGCTATACACATACACGCCCAGAGAGGTAATACCGCTATACACATACACGCCCAGAGAGGTAATACCGGTATACACATACACGCCCAGAGAGGTAATACCGCTATACACATACACGCCCAGAGAGGTAATACCGGCATACACATACACGCCCAGAGAGGTAATACCAGTATACACATACACGCTCAGAGAGGTAATACCAGTATACACATACACGCCCAGAGAGGTAATACCGGTATACACATACACGCCCAGAGAGGTAATACCGGAATACACATACACGCCCAGAGAGGTAATACCGGTATACACATAAACGCCCAGAGAGGTAATACAGGTATACACATACACGCCCAGAGAGGTAATACCGGTATACACATACACGCACAGGGAGGTAATACCACTATACACATACACGCCCAGAGAGGTAATACCGGTATACACATACACATCCAGAGAGGTAATACCAGTATACACATACACGCCCAGAGAGGTAATACCGGTATACACATACACATCCAGAGAGGTAATACCAGTATACACATACACGCCCAGAGAGGTAATACCGGTATACACATACTGCTGCGGCACAGTTTATTCGAGCATTTGCCCGTTCTGTGCCGCAGCAGTAGCCTGGCGCGCGCCCGAGTGTGACGGGCGCGCGCCGAAGCAGCGGAAGAGCGCCCTCCGATCGGGGCGCTCTCCCTCCCGCTGCCGGGTCCGCCGGGTCCCCCGGAACCCCCTGCCGCCGTCCCGCAGATCGCGGGACACCAGGGCTCCCTCGGGGAGCCCTGGACGCGCGTGCAGGGGGCGCAGGCTCCCGAAGACGCGTGACCGCGCGTCTATGACGCGCGGCACGCCGAGGGGCGGCCACTAGCAAGCCGGGAAATCTCCCGGCTTGCGGATCTGGCCGCACTGCGATAAAGTGTGTCGCCAGTGTACACGCCCAGAGAGGTAATACCGGTATACACATACATATACACCCAGAGAGGTAATACCGGTATACACATACACGCCCAGAGAGGTAATACCAGTATACACATACACGCCCAGAGAGGTAATACCGGTATACACATACACGCCCAGAGAGGTAATACCGGTATACACATACACGCCCAGAGAGGTAATACCAGTATACACATACATGCCCAGAGAGGTAATACCGGTATACACATACACACCCAGAGAGGTAATACCGGTATATACATACACGCACAGAGAGGTAATACCGGTATACACATACACGCCCAGAGAGGTAATACCGGTATACACATACACGCCCAGAGAGGTAATACCGGTATACACATACACGCCCAGAGAGGTAATACCGGTATACACATACACACCCAGAGAGGTAATACCGGTATATACATACACGCCCAGAGAGGTAATACCGGTATACACATACACGCCCAGAGAGGTAATACCGGTATACACACACGCCCAGAGAGATAATACCGGTATACACATACACGCCCAGAGACGTAATACCGGTATACACACACACGCCCAGAGAGGTAATACCGGTATACACATACACACCCAGAGAGGTAATACCGGTATACACATACACGCCCAGAGAGGTAATACCGGTATACACATACACGCCCAGAGAGGTAATACCGGTATACACATACACGCCCAGAGAGGTAATACCGCTATACACATGCACGCCCAGAGAGGTAATACCGGTATACACACACACGCCCAGAGAGGTAATACCGGTATACACACACACACCCAGAGAGGTAATACCGGTATACACATACACGCCCAGAGAGGTAATACCGGTATACACATACACGCCCAGAGAGGTAATACCGGTATACACATACACGCCCAGAGAGGTAATACCGGTATACACATACACGCCCAGAGAGGTAATACCGGTATACACATACACGCCCAGAGAGGTAATACCGGTATATACACGTACACGCCCAGAGAGGTAATACCGGTATACACGTACACACCCAGAGAGGTAATACCGGTATACACATACACGCCCAGAGAGGTAATACCGGTATACACGTACACACCCAGAGAGGTAATACCGGTATACACATACACGCCCAGAGAGGTAATACCGGTATACACATACACACCCAGAGGGGTAATACCGGTATACACATACACGCCCAGAGAGGTAATACCGGTATACACACACACGCCCAGAGAGGTAATACCGGTATACACACACACGCCCAGAGAGGTAATACCGGTATACACATACACGCCCAGAGAGGTAATACCGGTATACACATACACGCCCAGAGAGGTAATACCGGTATACACATACACACCCAGAGAGGTAATACCGGTATATACACGTACACGCCCAGAGCGGTAATACCGGTATACACGTACACACCCAGAGAGGTAATACCGGTATACACATACACGCCCAGAGAGGTAATACCGATATACACATACACGCACAGAGAGGTAATACCGGTATACACGTACACGCCCAGAGAGGTAATACCGGTATACACATACACACCCAGAGAGGTAATACCGGTATACACATACACACCCAGAGAGGTAATACCGGTATACACATACACGCCCAGAGAGGTAATACCGGTATACACATACACGCCCAGAGAGGTAATACCGGTATACACATACCCGCCCAGAGAGGTAATACCGGTATACACATACACGCCCAGAGAGGTAATACCGGTATACACATACACACCGAGAGAGGTAATACCGGTATACACATACACGCCCAGAGAGGTAATACCGGTATACACATACACACCCAGAGAGGTAATACCGGTATACACATACACGCCCAGAGAGGTAATACCGGTATACACATACACACCCAGAGAGGTAATACCGGTATACACATACACGCCCAGAGTGGTAATACCGGTATACACATACACGCCCAGAGAGGTAATACCGGTATACACATACACGCCCAGAGAGGTAATACCGGTATACACATACACACCCAGAGAGGTAATACCGGTATACACATACACACCCAGAGAGGTAATACCGGTATACACATACAGGCCCAGAGAGGTAATACCGGTATACACATACACACCCAGAGAGGTAATACCGGTATACACATACATGCCCAGAGAGGTAATACCGCTATACACATACACGCCCAGAGAGGTAATACCGGTATACACATACACACCCAGAGAGGTAATACCGGTATACACATACACACCCAGAGAGGTAATACCGGTATACACATACAGGCCCAGAGAGGTAATACCGGTATACACATACACACCCAGAGAGGTAATACCGGTATACACATACACGCCCAGAGAGGTAATACCGGTATACACATACACGGCCAGAGAGGTAATACCGGTATACACATACACGCCCAGAGAGGTAATACCGCTATACACATACACACCCAGAGAGGTAATACCGGTATACACATACAAGCCCAGAGAGGTAATACCGGTATACACATACATGCCCAGAGAGGTAATACCGCTATACACATACACGCCCAGAGAGGTAATACCGGTATACACATACACACCCAGAGAGGTAATACCGGTATACACATACACGCCCAGAGAGGTAATACCGGTATACACATACACGGCCAGAGAGGTAATACCGGTATACACATACACGCCCAGAGAGGTAATACCGCTATACACATACACACCCAGAGAGGTAATACCGGTATACACATACACGCCCAGAGAGGTAATACCGCTATACACATACACACCCAGAGAGGTAATACCGGTATACACATACACGGCCAGAGAGGTAATACCGGTATACACATACACGCCCAGAGAGGTAATACCGCTATACACATACACACCCAGAGAGGTAATACCGGTATACACATACACGGCCAGAGAGGTAATACCGGTATACACATACACACCCAGAGAGTTAATACCGGTATACATATACACGCCCAGAGAGGTAATACCGGTATACACATACACGCCCAGAGAGGTAATACCGGTATACACATACACTCCCAGAGAGGTAATACCGGTATACACATACACGCCCAGAGAGGTAATACCGCTATACACATACACGCCCAGAGAGGTAATACCGGTATACATATACACTCCCAGAGAGGTAATACCGGTATACAGATAGATCTCCAGTATTGCCTCTATTTTGTTACTTGACAGAGTGTCCAAATACAGGACAGTCCGGCTCAGTACCGGACACCCGGGCGCCCCTACACCCCCCTGGTTCCAATCCCGTAAAAAATAAATGGCTGTTATTTGGGGTTGATTGCTCCTTTGAATAAGGGGCGTTACAAAGTCACCCGATTTAACGGAAGTTTATCGGTAAGACGGGTAATTTGCACGGCTAAGTCCCTGCCGTATCCCTATGTTTTGTTGCTGGCTTCATGGGAGAGGGGGGTGTAGAACACCCGCCCTTCCTGGGCGCGGATTTTGTCGTTGTCGCACACCTGCCCCGCCGTCCTCTCCCGGGTCCTGAGACACTGTGTGTGTGCCGCTCCGTTCCCGACATGCCTGGTGATCGTAAAACAGCTTTTGTGAGTAATTAAAAATACAGAGGTTAACGGGTTAAGTCCGAAAGCCTGCTAATGAGGTTTTTTGGGTTTTTTTTTCCCCCTGCGGATACCTCGACTTTATTCCCTGTCAGTATCTCTGCACATGTTCTGCATCAGCGAACAGTTTTAAGTTAAAAAATGAAAGCTTTTCTTTTTACGCACAAGCCTAAAAAGAAAACGTAGATGCATGTAGCTGGACTGTCATCTGAATGGGCTTTCACTGGGGGTTTGGTAGAATAAAAAAAAAATAAAAAAACATATATATATATATATATATATTTAAAACAGCGAGCATTGGCTTAAGGGTTCCATGTAACAATGGATTTAAGGCAAAAGGTGACACGGTGGGCTCATTTGCATGTCATTTCCCAGAATCCCTTGCTGCAGTGGAAGCACTGTATGCTAGGTGATTATGGTGAAAGGCGGGGCTGCAGACCTGTCTAAAACATGTGAATGTGCTCACACGTGATATTTGTATTTGCTCTCTCTCTCTCTCTCTCTCTCTCTCTCTCTCTCTCTCTCTCTCTCTCTCTCTCTATATATATATATATATCTGTCTGTCTGTCTGTCTGTTGGTAGGTATATTGTAGTCTTGAAGCAGCAATACAGGTTTCATTTATTTCCAGATTTGCATCAGGGGGTCTCTGGAGATGAACTGTGTTCATTTCAGCTCCAGGAACCCCATGCTTCAGAGATACTTACCTCTGTAGGGGGGGGGGGCAGTTTACAGCCCCCGGCCACACTGACCAATAGCAAGCCGCACCGAATGATGTCACGGGTTCCTATTGGTCCTCGGGACATTTAAATTTCGTTAGGCACACAAGCTCCCTGCCTGCAGAGATCCCGGCACCCCATACGCAGGTAAGTATCTCTGGAAGCAGGGGGTCCCCAGAGCTGAAATGTAACACCGTTAATCTGCGGAGACCCCCTGCTTCATTCTAGCGATACAAATAAAATGAAAACCTGTGTTGCTGCTTTAGATGTTTATTCTTCTACGCGCTCAAGTCCGAGGATTCAAATGAGGACGTTTGTTAGCATCGTGGATACAAATAAAGAATGCTTTAATGGAACATGTTAGAAATGTATTAGCCCAATTATGGGAGCGACGCTCCGGGCAGCAGCAGAGGGGGGGGGAGCCTGCTCATTTCAAGGCAACGTCCACTGAGCCCGGGAGCACAAACGGTGAAGGGAAAAGAAGACAAATTATTGTAGTGCAGTAATCCCACCGCTTATAATTCAACTCCTGTCTCCTGCTAAACAAATAACTCGCCATGTACAACACTTTTGCCGACGTTCACAAAGCCGCCCGCCATTTTTGGGGCGTCCGCAGATCTTTCTGAACCTATCAAAGATAAATCTTTAAAGGAATCGCAACTTGAGTAGTGCACTCCGAGCATCGGCGGGCCACAGGCGGTCCTGCGGCTTCCAAGAGCTGCCCACCCCAGCTCCTGGGCACTACGACCGTCCCGATAGAGCTGCTGCACTTTGTTCGCGCAGTGCGAAATCGCAACGCGTCGTCGCGCTCAGTATAATGGCGGCCGCAGGGTGAGCGTGCAGACGTCAGAGCGAGATTCTGTTATTTGACTTTCATCACGTGCGGGTTTCTTGATTTTTTGGATCTGGGAGACTCAGCGGAGGGTCGTTGGTTTACTGCCCATACTGTACAATTAAATACTGTATAGAAGGGACTATATCCCAAAATGGACCCCCCAAAATTGAGCCCAACTTACTACCCACCAAATAGTGTGGGTACTCAATAAGAGGAAGTGTCTGCACTCAAAAATATAGTTCAACGATTGTATGTGAGCAAAATGTAGTAAATAGTTAAAAGATCAAAATAATACAACACAATATACAAAATATACAAAATAAGACCAATAAATACAATGTTATCCAAGAGAATGAAAAGGGCCGACACACCTGAGATCTCCTCAAGGTTTCGGGGTACAACCCTCAGACACGGAGACATCTCCTGACAATGTGTTTTTAGTATTATTCTGCTATTTACAACAGTTTGCTATAAATACAATGCTGAGCTATATGATTGAGTGCAGACGCGTTTTCTGGGGCTGCTGGTATTTAATCCTAGCCGTAGCCCGTCTTACTTCCCAGCCATTATTGTGTGACCCCCATAAGTGCAGGAATGAGGGTGCGCTGCAGAGTGTTACCATTTCCTCCAGCACCCAATGGGTGAAAAGTAGCCACGGACAAAATAAATACCTCTTTACTGCACCTTAAAAACACAGCATTTAATACGGGACTCTGACCTCCCATTCAGAAAAGACACTTGCTTCAGTACAAAGCAATATTGTGCGAGAGACATGGGGAGGTCAGCCGGTAATTCTCACTGCTGACCCCACTGATGCCCTGATCCCCCTTTAAACTCCAACCCATTAAGGTGGAAAGTGACTTTCTTGTTTGCCATTACTCTGGGTCAGAGGGCAGCGGAGCCAGGGCACAAAATCAATAACGCCAGCACGGAAATGATCTTTGCGCTGGAAACATTTTCTGTAAGATGTGGCTTTGAGGCTGTATAGAGCAGACTCCAGACCTCAAGGGCCAACAACAGGTCAGGTTTTCTGGATATCCCTGCTTCAGCACAGGTGGCTCAATCAGTGGCTCAGTCGATGGGCCAACCACAGGCCAGCTTTATATGGATATCCCTGCTTCAGCACAGGTTGAGCCACTGATTGAGCCACCTGTGCCGAAGCAGGGATATCCTGAAAACCTGACCTGTTGGCAGCCCATGAGAACTGGAGTTGGCTACCCCTGGTATAGATACTCTAAACCATTATATAACGCAGCATGTTCATTTTTAATTAACCCCTCCACCCCCAATCCCTTGCTGGAACCACCAGCAGTGACGGGGTTTAACCGTTAGCCGCCAAAGTACCACTGGCGGGTTTGAACCCTTTTTGAGCGCTATAGAGATTGCTCCGCGTGGTAATCCTGTCCGGCACCGAACAGGTGAGTTTATCGGCACCCTTCTGATAGCTGGCGTCTTAATTGCGGAGGTGGGAGGCGCAGAGCTTGCAGGAAGAGGGCGGCCCGTGGAATAATGTATGGCTGTCCATGCAGGAGATAAAGGTTGACGGCAGAGAAGGGAAGCGGAGAAATGCAGTTTATCAGGACAGGCGGCGAGAAAGTCGCCGGCTTTCTGTGAATGTTTCTCCTTTCCCCCCCTGAATAAATAGTAATTAAATCACGCGCGCCTTGACAGAGAAATTGCTGAGAAATGAATCCTCCTACCGTAATTGCTCCAATACTCCTGTTTTTATAAATACTTGTTAACTTCAGCCGTCGGTTTCCGCGGCAGAAAGTGACACTCGCTGCCGGGGGCGCGTGATTTGCGATGCCGCCGGCTGACAGCCCCAGCCGCACATGCATATATAAAATGTCCTAATGTGGGTTTAATAAATATTCATCCAGAAACGTCCTCGCCCCGGCAGGGATCTTTAAGGGGTGCGCCGAAGTCATTCTGCGACACGCTGCAAAACTGCGCCGCTAGTTGATGCTCAGTGGCTGCCAGATAAGCCCACCGGAGAGAGAAGGGTTAATTTAACACGCAGAGCATCTCACAGCTTGGGCTCCGATCCACAAAAGGGGGCTACGCTTTAGAACAGGGGTCTCAAACTCAGTCCTCAAGGGCCACCGCCAGGCCAGCTTTTATGGATATCCCTGCTTCAGCACAGGTGGCTGAGTTAATGACTGAGCAACTGATTGAGCCACCTGTGCTGAAGCAGGGATATTGATAAAAAGCTGGCCTGTTGGTGGCGCTTGAGGACTGAGCTGTATATTGTGCTGGGATTTTCACTGCCGAGAAAGGAACACACCCTTCCTTTGCCCTCCGCGTTCCTTAATCCCCATCATGTCTCCCAAATGGTCGACATAGAGCAGTGGTGGGCAGGTCAGGTTTTCAGGATATCCCTGCTTCAGCACAGGTGGCGCAGCCCTTATGAGTCACTGATTGAGCCACCTGTGCTGAAGCAGGGATATCCTGAAAACCTGACCTGTTGGTGGCACTTGAGGACTGGAGTTGGCCGCCCCTGATATAGAGACTCAGGGCACAGCCTGGAAAATGAGCCCTTTAAATGCCTTTTTGTTTTTAGCTCCCTCTCTTTTTTTACTATAGCCTTCCCTACAGCTCAAGCAGCTTGTATGGAGAATCCAGGGTTAAAGAGGAGTAGAGCTGGAATCCCATTCATGGACAGCACTGTTTATGACCTCACAGTCTGATTTGATCTCTCTAGCTCTGCTTTGTGAAGCAGAAAGTCAAAATCAATGCCAAGAATCCACACTGTTCCTTCTAGGATAATTGTGTAATAGCTACAACAATCATAATAATATTAATAATAATTGCACCCCAAAAACACCAGATAATTGCTGGAAGGGTTTCCACCTCCTGCATGATAGTAATCTGCCTTTCCAGTGTCAGGTAATCCGTGACGTTTGTTGGACTAGCACAGGGGTCACCAACAGATCAGGGTTTACGGATATCCCTGCTTCAGCACAGGTGGCTCAATCAGTGGCTCAGTCTTTCGACTGAGCCACTGATTGAGCCACCTGTGCTGAAGCAGGGATATCCTGAAAACCTGACCTGTTGGTGCAGTAGCACTTGAGGACTGGACTTGGCCGCCCCTGGACTAACAGATCGTTGATAAATTACAACCTTTCAACCCTCACGGAGTTCTTCATCAGGTGCGTCCATGTAATATAAGGACCACTCCTGTGCTCTCTGTGCAAACTGAAGGCATCAAATTGACTCTCGCCAGGTATTGGATAAACATTGGAAATAAATGTCCTATCCGTTTACTTTTGGAGGCCTCTGGCTGCGTGGAGCGCAAAGCAGGACAACGTCTCAGCTTTTTGTAACGCATGAGAACGCTGCCCCTTTTTAAATCTTTTCTGTGCACCCCTAACTACAGCTTCAATATTTAGGGATCGCACTCTGTTATTCTCCCCTCCACCTTCTCCGATGCTCTTCTTAACTGTAGCGGGTATTTTCTGAGTTAGGCTTGAAAGCTGCAGTCCAAGCGGCGTTTTTTTATTTCATTTTTCCCCCCCCTTTAATACGTGCATCAATACAATCCACACAATGATAAGTAATTTGCTAAGTTGCCAATCGATCCGATCCTGTGATCGATCGGCGAAGATTCGGCTCGGGGGTTCACTAAATGGCCGACAGGAGCGGACCAGAGATACAAAGTACAGTGGGGAAGATCATGTGACCAGGCAGTCACTAGATACAATTGGTGCACTGCTAGAGAGAGGGCAGGGCTCAAAAAGGGGTGTGTCAGAGCCTGTTTCAGAAGAGGAAGGGGATGTGACTTTGTAGCTGGTTGCTATAGAAACAAAAAATGGTTGTAACATTATAATTAATTAAAAATGTCATTCAGGGTTGTGTTTAAAAAAAATGCTACGTGTATTTTCTCATAGTACAGAACTGAGATATTAAATAAAAACACGTGTAGGATATTGCCTGGTCTGCAGCCTTAATGCACAAGCCTGGGAATGAAGGTAGCCAAACCAGTTACTCACACAGTATAATGCTCCCCGCAATGTGCTAGCATGAAATGAGCACACATAAAGAGAATTCGGTGCCAAGCGTCTATTAACAGTGATTATTAGCCGGATTATTAGCACGTTTTATCCGCTAGTTGCATCTTGTTACAGATCGGCCACAATTGCCCCTGCTCCGCCCGTGCTAACGGCCACTTCTCTCTCTGTCCGTCTCTTCCAGTGACATTCAACGGCTGCAGCACTGGCACAGAAGGCATCTGGTACGAGACCAGCGACCCGGACTTCAAGGTGGGCACGGACGGTGCCGTGTACACCGCCCGCAGGGTTCGGATCCCCGCCAAGCAGGCGCTGTTTGTGGTGGCGGCGTGGGATAACCAGACTCCCGAGAGATGGGAAGCCGCTATCCGACTGCTGGTAGAAGAGACGCCATTGAACCACAGCCGGCATCAGGTATTAGTGACTGACCAGTGCGATCCTACAGCCAAGGGGGGTACTCGGTGATACTCAGCGGTACTCTGTGCTGCAGGTGAACTTCAGAAACCTTCCTCAGAATCGGGTGAAATATTTTGCCAGCTCTGCAGCATTTCCCAGCTCCAAGTTTGTAACATAACAACGCGCAGAGCAATGTAATAACATGCAGAGCAATGTAATAACGCGCAGAGCAATGTAATAACATGCAGAGCAATGTAATAACGCGCAGAGCAATGTAATAACACGCAGAGCAATGTAATAACATGCAGAGCAATGTAATAACGCACAGAGCAATGTAATAACGCGCAGAGCAATGTAATAACGCACAGAGCAATGTAATAACGCGCAGAGCAATGTAATAACATGCAGAGCAATGTAATAACGCGCAGAGCAATGTAATAACGCGCAGAGCAATGTAATAACGCGCAGAGCAATGTAATAACGCGCAGAGCAATGTAATAACATGCAGAGCAATGTAATAACGCGCAGAGCAATGTAATAACATGCAGAGCAATGTAATAACGTACAGAGCAATGTAATAACGCGCAGAGCAATGTAATAACATGCAGAGTGACATAACGCGCAGAGCAATGTAATAACATGCAGAGTGACAACGCGCAGAGCAATGTAATAACATGCAGTGACATAATAACGCGCAGAGCAATGTAATAACATGCAGAGCAATGTAATAACGCGCAGAGCAATGTAATAACATGCAGTGACATAATAACGCGCAGAGCTATGTAATAACATGCAGAGTGACATAACACGCAGAGCAATGTAATAACATGCAGAGTGACATAATAACGCGCAGAGCAATGTAATAACACGCAGAGCAATGTAATAACATGCAGAGTGACATTAATAATGCGCAGAGCAATGTAATAAGATGCAGAGCAATGTAATAACATGCAGAGTGACATTATAATGCGCAGAGCAATGTAATAACATGCAGTGACATTATAATGCGCAGAGCAATGTAATAACATGCAGTGACATTATAATGCGCAGAGCAATGTAATAACATGCAGAGTGACATTAATAATGCGCAGAGCAATGTAATAACATGCAGAGTGACATAATAACGCACAGAGCAATGTAATAACACGCAGAGCAATGTAATAACATGCAGAGTGACATTAATAATGCGCAGAGCAATGTAATAACATGCAGAGTGACATTATAATGCGCAGAGCAATGTAATAACATGCAGTGACATATTAACGCGCAGAGCAGTGTAATAACATGCAGAGTGACATTATAATGCGCAGAGCAATGTAATAACATGCAGAGTGACATTAATAATGCGCAGAGCAATGTAATAACATGCAGTGACATAATAACGCACAGAGCAATGTAATAACACGCAGAGTGAGATAAATAATGCGCAGAGCAATGTAATAACACGCAGAGTGAGATAAATAATGCGCAGAGCAATGTAATAACATGCAGAGTGACATTAATAACGCGCAGAGCAATGTAATAACATGCAGAGTGACATTAATAATGCGCAGAGCAATGTAATAACATGCAGAGTGACATTAATAATGCGCAGAGCAATGTAATAACATGCAGAGTGACATTAATAACGCGCAGAGCAATGTAATAACATGCAGAGTGACATTAATAACGCGCAGAGCAATGTAATAACATGCAGAGTGACATTAATAATGCGCAGAGCAATGTAATAACATGCAGTGACATAATAATGCGCAGAGCAATGTAATAACATGCAGTGACATAATAACGCGCAGAGCAATGTAATAACACGCAGAGCAATGTAATAACATGCAGAGTGACATTAATAATGCGCAGAGCAATGTAATAACATGCAGAGTGACATTAATAATGCGCAGAGCAATGTAATAACATGCAGAGTGACATTATAATGCGCAGAGCAATGTAATAACATGCAGTGACATAATAACGCGCAGAGCAATGTAATAACATGCAGAGTGACATTAATAACGCGCAGAGCAATGTAATAACATGCAGTGACATAATAACGCGCAGAGCAATGTAATAGCATGCAGAGTGACATTATAACGTGCAGAGCAATGTAATAACATGCAGTGACATAATAACGCACAGAGCAATGTAATAACATGCAGAGTGACATTAATAATGCGCAGAGCAATGTAATAACATGCAGTGACATAACGCGCAGAGCAATGTAATAACATTCAGAGTGACATTATAATGTGCAGAGCAATGTAATAACATGCAGAGTGACATTAATAATGCGCAGAGCAATGTAATAACATGCAGTGAAATAACGCGCAGAGCAATGTAATAACATGGAGAGTGACATTATAATGCGCAGAGCAATGTAATAACATGCAGAGTGACATTATAATGCGCAGAGCAATGTAATAACATGCAGAGTGACATTAATAATACGCAGAGCAATGTAATAACATGCAGTGACATAATAACGCGCAGAGCAATGTAATAACATGCAGTGACATTATAACGTGCAGAGCAATGTAATAACATGCAGTGACATAACACGCAGAGCAATGTACAGTAATAACATGCAGTGACATAATAACGCGCAGAGCAATGTAATAACATGCAGTGACATAATAACACGCAGAGCAATGTAATAACATGCAGTGACATAATAACACGCAGAGCAATGTAATAAAATGCAGTGACATAATAACGCGCAGAGCAATGTAATAACATGCAGTGACATAATAACGCGCAGAGCAGTGTAATAACATGCAGTGACATAATAACGCGCAGAGCAATGTAATAACATGCAGTGACATAACGCGCAGAGCAATGTAATAACATGCAGAGTGACATTAATAATGTGCAGAGCAATGTAATAAAATGCAGTGACATAATAACACGCAGAGCAATGTAATAACATGCAGTGACATAATAACGCACAGAGCAATGTAATAACATGCAGTGACATAATAACACGCAGAGCAATGTAATAACATGCAGTGACATAATAACGCGCAGAGCAATGTAATAACATGCAGTGACATAATAACGCGCAGAGCAATGTAATAACATGCAGTGACATAATAACGCGCAGAGCAATGTAATAACATGCAGTGACATAATAACGCGCAGAGCAATGTAATAACATGCAGTGACATAATAACGCGCAGAGCAATGTAATAACATGCAGTGACATAATAACCCGCAGAGCAATGTAATAACATGCAGGGACATAATAACGCGCAGAGCAATGTAATAACATGCAGAGTGACATAACAACATGCAGAGCAATGTAATAACATGCAGTGACATAATAACGTGCAGAGCAATGTAATAACATGCAGTGACATAATAACGCGCAGAGCAATGTAATAACATGCAGATATAGTAACATGTAGAGCGATATAATAACATGCAGATATAGTAACATGCAGAGCAATATAATAACATGCAGAGTGATATAATAACATGCATATATAGTAACATGCAGAGCAATATAATAACATGCAGAGCGATATAATAACATGCAGATATAGTAACATGCAGAGCAATATAATAATATGCAGAGATATAATAATGTTCAGAGCGATATAACATGCAGCGCAATATAACATGCAGATATAATAACATGCAGAGTGATATAATAACATGCATATATAGTAACATGCAGAGCAATATAATAACATGCAGAGCGATATAATAACATGCAGATATAGTAACATGCAGAGCAATACAATAACATGCAGATGTAATAACATGCAGATATAGTAACATGCAGAGCAATATAACAACATGCCGAGAGATATAATAATGTTCAGAGCGATATAACATGCAGCAACGATATAATAACATGCAGATATAGTAACATGCAGAATGATATAATAACATGCAGAGAGATATAATAACTTGCAGAGTGATATACTGTAATACAGATACACATAGAGACACACTGATACACACACAGAGGCACAGATACAAATACACACACACGGATACACATACACACAGTGACACGCACACAGAAGCACAGATGCACACTCATATAGAAAGACATACAGTACAGACTTGCACATGCTTATATAATTTTATATACTACGGACATATATTTTATTGCGTATACAGCTCAGTCTTTCACTCCAATATTTGTAAAGCTATTAGTGCATATTAGGGCAAATTGTGTCTTTTTTCTGTTTTGCCGTCCTGCGCCATTGTTTCAAGGGGTTTGTACCCGTTTTCACTCTCTATGCGTCAGCTTGTTTTTTGGGCGTGTCAGTAGGATGCATTAGGGAGACGTTACAGAACACGCGAGATGTATCACATTCTGCGCCTCTGTGCGTCCTCCAGGTCTGAAGTGACGCTCGCTTTCTTTCCTTTCAAAAGTTATCCTTATTGTACAGCAAATAAAAAAAACCCACGTGTGCGCCGCCCCATTTACACGTCCCAGCCAGGTCTGCAACCCTGCCCTTCCCCATTATCTCTTAGCATGCAGTGCTTCCACTGTCGCCGGGGATTCTGGGTAACGACATGCAAATGAGCGCAGAGTGTCACCTTTTGCTTCTTGTCCAATTTAACAGGGACACCTATAACCTTATACCTGCTGTATTATACACATACTGGACAGTTTTATGTTCTGTCTCTGGTTTTAAGTATTATACACATGCCAGAATCCCGAGCATCAAGTTTGGTTCATTATGATGTAGATTTTGGTGTAAAAAAACAACATTTTCTGCGCAGTACTGTATGTTGCGTGGCTGAGCGCTTCCGCTCGCCGTCCCGTTTCTCTGTGTTCAGTGTCTCCTCCGTAGACGCAGGGTAAACGTCCCCCAACTGCAGACACACTTTTTTGCCTTTGGATCAGCAGAAACCTTCTTCTTTTTTTGTGCACTCTTGCAGGAAACCTGATAGCAATTCAATTAGAATATGCAAATGAGGATGAATGCTCCCCACAGGAGCACGCCGTTCCCCTGGAGGCCTTCAAGCTGCGCCTTCCACCGCTCACATACTGTACGCCAGGTCCCTCCTTCCCCCCGCACTCGTACCTCTCCTGTCACGCTCACCGGTGTCTATGCCACCCCCGGGTGCAGTTTCCTAAAAACAGAAGATAAACGGGGGGTTTGTTATTTAAAAAAAAAAAATAAAAAAAAATTCCCTCACTTCAGCGTTTTTTTTAAAGACGTACGAGAGCAATAACCTGCGGAAATATGGCAGCCGGCGCGCTCGTTTGCGCACACAGGGTTTCTGCATTCTCTCGCTTTCTTACCAACCGCCATTAACCCCTTCACTGCGCAGGAGAGCCGGCACTGCAGTGCCAGGCGGCAAGCGGCCGTCCCACCTATTTGCTGTGGCCCTCTGGAGCGGAACAGCGCTGTTCCTGGTTCCCGAAATACTTGCCGTTTTGGTGGCCGGTTCACATCTTGGCGGTGCCCGCAGTCGGCACTTCCTGTTGGTATCTAATGTATCTCTGGTACCAGTCGGGAGCCAAAATACTGGGGTTCAGGTCTTGGAGAACCCCTTGGTTCAAATTCTGTGAACATTTTTTGGGGGGGAAATGTGTGTTACAGAGATGCCCAGATCAGTGTTACGTTGTCTTATTTTGTGTCAAAAAGCAATATTATTGTGTTCACATATTTTCTGTTCTTGGGTGATTTCAAATAATCTCTTTGAGGATCTGGATTTTTAAATCATTTATGGAATGATTTGGCCGTGAGAATGGCTGCCCCACTAGAGTGCATTATCCCCCTTCTTCATGGTGTGTTATTGTGTGTCTGTGCATTATCCCACCTTCTTCATGGTGTGTTATTGTGTGTCTGTGCATTATCCCCCGTCTTCATGGTGTGTTATTGTGTGTCTGTGCATTATCCCACCTTCTTCATGGTGTGTTATTGTGTGTCTGTGCAGTATCCCACCTTCTTCATGGTGTGTTATTGTGTGTCTGTGCAGTATCCCACCTTCTTCATGGTGTGTTATTGTGTGTCTGTGCAGTTTCCCCCTTCTTCATGGTGTGTTATTGTGTGTCTGTGCAGTATCTACATTCTACATGGTGTGTTATTGTGTGTCTGTGCAGTATCCCCCTTCTTCATGGTGTGTTATTGTGTGTCTGTGCAGTATCTACATTCTACATGGTGTGTTATTGTGTGTCTGTGCAGTATCTCCCTTCTTCATAGTGTGTTATTGTGTGTCTGTGCAGTATCCCCCTTCTTCATGGTGTGTTATTGTGTGTCTGTGCAGTATCCCCCGTCTTCATGGTGTGTTATTGTGTGTCTGTGCAGTATCTACATTCTACATGGTGTGTTATTGTGTGTCTGTGCAATAACTCCTGTCTTCATTGTGTGTTATTGTGTCTCTATTCCGTCTCTCCCTTCTTCATGGTGTGTTATTGTGTGTCTGTGCAGTATCTACATTCTACATGGTGTGTTATTGTGTGTCTGTGCAGTATCTCTCTTCTTCATGGTGTGTTATTGTGTGTCTGTGCAGTATCTCCTGTCTTCATTGTGTGTTATTGTGTCTCTATTCAGTCTCTCCCTTCTTCATGGTGTGTTATTGTGTGTCTGTGCAGTATCTACATTCTACATGATGTGTTATTGTGTGTCTCTGCAGTATCTCCCTTCATGGTGTGTTATTGTGTGTCAGTGTAGTATATCCCTTCTTCATGGTGTGTTATTGTGTGTTTGTGCAGTATCTTCCTTCTTCATGGTGTGTTATTGTGTGTCTGTGCAGTATCTACATTCTACATGGTGTGTTATTGTGTGTCGGTGCAGGTCTTCATGGTGTGTTATTGTTTATTTGTGGGGTATGTCCTTTCTTCATCGCGTGTTACTGTGTGTCTGTGCAGTATCTCTCTTCTTCATAGTGTGTCATTGTGTGTTGGTGCAGTATCTTCCTTCTTCATTGTGTGTTATTGTGTGTCTGTGCAGTATCCCCCTTCTTAATGGTGTGGTGTGTATCTGTGCAGTATCTCTTTTCTTTGTGTTGTGTTATTGTGTATCTGTACTGTATCTTCCTTCTTCATGGTGTGTTATTGTGTGTCTGTGCAGTATCCCCCTTCTTAATGGTGTGGTGTGTATCTGTGCAGTATCTCTTTTCTTTGTGTTGTGTTATTGTGTGTCTGTGCAGTATATTCCTTCTTCATGGTGTGTTATTGTGTGTCAGTGCAGGTTCATTCTGGTTTGAAGTTTGGGGCTGGTTTCACCAATGTAGCGCCCTTGGTCACACTTGCATTAAATTATATACGTATAACGCATTCTCTTTGACCAACCAAAAAAGAATACCTAACACTATCAAACATTTGTATACTTTCTCTCCCTACTTCTCTGATACTCTGAAACTTTACACCCCTCCCTCCCTCAGTTCCATTCCCTCTGCCATTCCCTCTGCCCCTCTGCCATTCCCTCTGCCCCTCTGCCATTCCCTCTGCCCCTGCCATTCCCTCTGCCATTCTCTCTGCCCCTCTGCCATTCCCTCTGCCCCTGCCATTCCCTCTGCCATTCCCTCTGCCCCTGCCATTCCCTCTGCCATTCTCTCTGCCCCTCTGCCATTCCCTCTACCATTCTCTCTGCCCCTCTGCCATTCCTCTGCCCCTATGCCATTCCCTCTGCCCCTCTACTATTCCTCTTCCATTCCCTCTGCCATTCCTCTGCCCCTCTGCCATTCCCTCTGCCCCCTGCCATTCCTCTGCCCCCTGCCATTCCTCTGCCCCCTACCATTCCTCTGCCCCCTACCATTCCTCTAGCCCTCTGCCATTCCCTCTGCCATTTCCTTTGTCCCTCCCTCTGCCCCTTCCTCTGCCATTCCCTCTACCCCTCTGCCCCTCCCTCTGCCCCTCTGCCATTCCTCTGATTTTACTTCCACTTTCCTTAGATTTTAATCTTGGCTTTTACAGTTGTCTTAAACTCGGAGTAACTTCTGCAAAATCAGTTTTACTTGCTGAGGAGGAGAGTGGAGCTTGTCCCAAAATCAATTGTTAGTCCACAAAAAAGGTATCACCGAATACTAAAGTACTATTGAAGTACTATTGCAAGTGGACTAACAGTAACATGGCTACATCTATTTAATGCGACATACTGTAGGTCAGGTATGAGTAGCTGGGTCCTGTATGACATGGTGGGCAGAAGGTACTTGTTGCTTGACATACATAATACACTAGCTGAGAGACCCGGCGTTGCCCGGGATGTAAATGCGTAATAGGTAGTATTATTTATAAATTGTGGAACAATAGGTGAGTATTTGTTGTAAAGGTTTCATAATAATGTTGAAAAGAAAGATGGAAGAAAATGTAATACGATGTTGTAAAAAAATGGTTTATTGTAAACACACCACAGTACAATGTATATTTTGGTGACATAAGTGATGTGAAAATGTGAGGCGTGTGTCTTCCTAGGGTGTGAGGCGGCGGATGGGTGTTCAGTACGGGTGGCGCGTGGGTAGTGAGTGCTGGCTGTGGGTTGGGGTCCTGCTAGGGTGTGAGGCGGCGGGTGTGTGGCGAGTGCGGGTGACAGCTGGTCAGTGATATTGTTGCGTAGGGGCAGGATGCGGCAGGTGTGTGTCGAGTGTGTGGGTTGTCTGTTGAATGCGTGCGGCGGGTGGGGGGAGGTGGGAGGTGGTGTGAAGGGGAGGAGGGGGGAGGTGGCGTGAAGGGGGAGGAGGTGGGAAGGGGAAGGGGGGGTGGAGGCGGTGGGAAGGGTGGGGGAGGCGGTGGGAAGGGGGGGGTGGAGGCGGTGGGAAGGGTGGGGGAGGCGGTGGGAAGGGGGGGGAGAGGCGGTGGGAAGGGGGGGAGGCGGTGGGAAGGGGGGGGAGGCGGTGGAAGGGGGGGGGGAGGCGGTGGGAAGGGCGGGGTGGAGGCGGTGGGAAGGGTGGGGGAGGCGGTGGGAAGGGGGGGGGAGAGGCGGTGGGAAGGGGGGGAGGCGGTGGGAAGGGGGGGGGAGGCTGTGGGAAGGGGGGGGGGAGGCGGTGGGAAGGGAGGGGGAGGCGGTGGGAAGGGGGGGGAGGCGGTGGGAAGGGGGGGCTGAGGCGGTGGGAAGGGGGGGGAGGCGGTGGGAAGGGGGGGGAGGCGGTGGGAAGGGGGGGGAGGCGGTGGGAAGGGGGGGAGGCGGTGGGAAGGGGGGGGAGGCGGTGGGAAGGGGGGTGGAGGCGGTGGGAAGGGGGGGGAGGCGGTGGGAAGGGGGGGGAGGCGGTGGGAAGGCGGTGGAGGCGGTGGGAAGGGGGGGGAGGCGGTGGGAAGGGGGTGGGAAGGGGAGGTGAAGGGGGGTGGAGGGGAGGTGAAGGGGGGTGGAGGGGAGGTGAAGGGGGGTGGAGGGGAGGTGAAGGGGGTGTGGAGGGGAGCTGAAGGGGGTGTGGAGGGGAGGTGAAGGGGGTGTGGAGGGGAGGTGAAGGTGGTGTGGAGGGGAGGTGAAGGGGGGGTGTAGAGGAGGTGAAGGGGAGGTGGAGGGGGGGTGGCGGGGAGGTGGCGGGGAGGTGAAGGGGGTGGGGGGGGTGGCGAAGGGGGGGGTGGTGGGGAGGTGAAGGGGGGGGGTGGCGGGGAAGAGGTGAAGGGGGGGGTGGCGGGGGGGAGGGTGGCGGGAGGTGAAGGGGGGGGGGGTGGCGGGGAGGTGGAGTGGAGGTGAAGGGGGGCGTGGAGTGGAGGTGAAGGGTAGGTGAGGGGGGGGTGAAGGGGGAGGTGAAGGGGGGGGGTGGAAGGGAGGTGAAGGGGGGGTGGCGGGGAGGTTGGGGGGGCGGGGAGGTGAAGGGGGGGGCGGGGAGGTGAAGGGGGGGGGGGCGGGGAGGTGAAGGGGGGGGTGGCAGGGAGGTGAAGGGGGGTGGCGGGGAGGTGAAGGGGGGTGGCGGGGAGGTGAAGGGGGGTGGAGGGGAGGTGAAGGGGGGTGGAGGGGAGGTGAAGGGGAGGTGGAGGGGAGGTGAAGGGGGGGTGGAGGGCAGGTGAAGGGGGGTGGAGGGCAGGTGGAGGGGGGTGGAGGGGAGGTGAAGCGGGGTGGAGGGGAGGTGAAGCGGGGTGGAGGGGAGGTGAAGGAGGGTGGAGGGGAGGTGGAGGGGAGGTGAAGGGAGGGGAAGTGGAGGGGAGGTGAAGGGAGGGGAAGTGGAGTGAGGGGAGGTGAGGGGTGGGTGAGGGGTGGGTGAGGGGAAGGGGGTGAGGGGAGGTGAAGGTGGTGAGGGGAGGTGAGTGGTGAGGGGAGGTGAGGGGTGGGTGAGGGGAGGTGAAGGGGGGTGAGGGGAGGTGAAGGCCGCTCACTCACCCGTCCGGCAGGTCCCACGTGGATCTGAGGCGGGAGGCAGCGTGTTGTGGCCGCTCCCCCGCTGTGTCCCGGGCGCTCGCTCCCCCGCTGACTGTAGCGGCGCCGGGGGGGGGGGGGACTGAAAGCGCGGGAAACAGGGAGGCTTCCGGCCGCCGCCGCGAGTGAGGCCGCCGCCATCTTGGGCACTCGGTGCCGCGAGGCAGGCTGCCTGGCCACTGGCTGTTCCCCCGCCGGGGAGGGGGGTGAGTTGTGAGCGCCGGTGAGGGGGGGGCATGTATATGTGTGGGGGGGGAGAGGTGGGAGATATAGAGGGGGGGTCTCGCACGGCCGCTGACACTGGGTGGGGGGGCGCTGAAGGGGTAATAATAGTGTGTGTGTCCCGCTGACTGTAGCGGCGCCGGGGGGGGGAGGGGAGCGGGGTGAAAGCGCGGGAGACACGGGGAGAGGAGGAGGTGCGCGCGGGTCACGATGTTCAGGGAGGTGTGTGTGTGTGTGTGTGTGTGTGTGTGTGTGTGTGTGTGTGTGTGTGTGTGTGTGACACTGTGTGTGTGTGTGTGTGACACTGTGTGTGTGTGTGTGTGACAGTGTGTGTGTGTGTGTGTGACAGTGTGTGTGTGTGACAGTGTGTGTGTGACAGTGTGTGTGACAGTGTGTGTGTGTGTGTGTGTGTGTGTGTGTGTGTGTGTGTGTGTGTGTGTGTGTGTGTGTGTGTGTGTGTGTGTGTGTGTGTGTGTGTGTGTGTGTGTGTGTGACACTGTGTGTGTGTGTGTGTGTGTGTGTGTGTGTGTGTGTGTGTGTGTGTGTGACACTGTGTGTGTGTGACACTGTGTGTGTGTGGTGACACTGTGTGTGTGTGTGGGTGTGTTTTTTTTGGCCCGTCACTCCGCCTCAGGCCAATGAGAGGTGTGCGGGGGCGGGCGGCCCAAGGGACCAATGAGATTTCCCCTAGGGACACCGGACATCCAGGCAGGCAAACATACAGTGCTTTCACTAATATAGTATAAGATGAAGAAATGATACTTTGTGACTTTAGTTGCAGTATAAAGGCGATACATTGCGCAGACAGGAGAGGCGGATGTACAGTGTGGGGCACCTTTTACTGGCATTTAATAACTTTCCCGTCTAATGCTTCTTATCGCTCTTAATAAAAACAAAAAACCGGCGCCTCCAAAATATGCAACAAGTGATATCTGACCAAATGGAGAGTCCAATCCGGGATAGCAAGCGGTCCTGAGGGGGTCTGCAATGAAGTCTCACGAGGACGACAAACAAACATAAACCAAAAAAGAGACAAAAAAGAAAAATCATAGTGTAACTCTAAAAAACCAAACACATGAGAAGAATAACTACAAGATCATTACAAATGTAATCAAATACAATTAATAAATGAATAACAACAAACAGATGTCCGTTGGGCTAAGGACACTGGTGAAACAGTGCCATCCATTGGGAGTAAAACTGAAATCCTACTTATAGCCAGGCCGAGAATAATACACCCATAGAGTAGCTGTCATCTCCCTGAGGAAGGTCCCATTTTGGACGACCGAAACGTTGGGTTTCTTGATGTACCACTATTTTCACCAATACACTTTGTGAAGTTTTCTACAATTGAGTGCTGTCTCCTGCTTTACCAGACCTTGGAATGGTAACATATGTCAATATTATCCATATGGGGCAAGCACCTACAGCCTATCAGCACCTAAGGAGTGCCAACTGTTCTATTTGACTATATATATACTCATATGTGTATGTATATATATATATATATATATATATATATATACACACATATATATATATCTATATCTATATTTTTGAAACCATTGTATGTCCGTGTCTAGGGGGATTCTGATTGGTCCGTCGGCCGCCGCCCTCCCACGGCTCTCATTGGCTCACCCCTCCCCCCCCACGGCTCTCATTGGCCGGTGTACCTCGCCCCCCTCCCCCCCCGTGTGTCCCGCCCTCCACGCCTACACCGCGTGCCCCTCTGAGCGCAGTGCAGCCGCAGATTCTCCTCACCGAGCGCCCCTGCAACCCCCCCAGCCGCACCTCACACCCGGCCCACCATCTGCCGCGAAACCTACCGGCCACACCCGGGCCGCAACCTCCATCCGCACCCCCGCCGGATCAGTCCCTCACACCCGCATTACCACCCCCCCTCGACGCGCACCATCAGCCCCTCTCACGGCCGCACGCCGCACACTTCCGGCCGTCGCCTCTCTCCCGCACGCCGCACACTTCTGGCCCTCGCCTCTCTCCCGCACGCTGCACACTTCCGGCCCTCGCCTCTCTCCCTGCCGCTCACCTCTCCCGCACGCCGCACACTTCTGGCCCTCGCCTCTCTCCCGCACGCCGCACACTTCCGGCCCTTGCCTCTCTCCCGCACGCCGCACACTTCCGGCCCTCGCCTCTCTCCCGCACGCCGCACACTTCCGGCCCTTGCCTCTCTCCCACACGCCGCACACTTCCGGCCCTCGCCTCTCTCCCTGCCGCTCACCTCTCCCGCACGCCGCACACTTCTGGCCCTCGCCTCTCTCCCGCACGCCGCACACTTCCGGCCCTTGCCTCTCTCCCGCACGCCGCACACTTCCGGCCCTCGCCTCTCTCCCGCACGCCGCACACTTCCGGCCCTCGCCTCTCTCCCTGCCGCTCACCTCTACCGCACGCCGCACACTTCCGGCCCTCGCCTCTCTCCCGCACGCCGCACACTTCCGGCCCTCGCCTCTCTCCCTGCCGCTCACCTCTCCCGCACGCCGCACACTTCCGGCCCTCGCCTCCCTCCCTGCCGCTCACCTCTCCCGCACGCCGCATACTCCGCACAGGCCTGCACAACACGCGGCCCCACTGTGCGGACCGCGGCGGCTGCTTTCCTCCTCCTCCTCCCTCCCCCTGCGAGCCGAGCCCGCTCTCCCTCCCCTTGCGAGCCGAGCCCGCTCTCCCTCCCCTTGCGAGCCGAGCCCGCTCTCCCTCCCCTTGCGAGCCAAGCCCGCTCTCCCCTTCCTCCCCGGGGGACCCGAGCCCGCTCTCCCCTTCCTCCCCGGGGGAGCCGAGCCCGCTCTCCCCTTCCTCCCCGGGGGAGTCGATCAAGTGCGGCACTTCCGGTGCCGAGCGAGCGCGCGCAGTCCCGCCGTGATCGGAGGTGATGTGAGGTGAAGGGGGATATGTGCAAGGGGAGGGGGGGATATGTGCAAGGGGAGGGGGGGATATGTGCAAGGGGAGGGGGGGATATGTGCAAGGGGAGGGGGGGGATATGTGCAAGGGGAGGGGGGGGATATGTGCAAGGGGAGGGGGGGATATGTGCAAGGGGAGGGGGGGATATGTGCAAGGGGAGGGGGGGATATGTGCAAGGGGAGGGGAGGATATGTGCAAGGGGAGGGGGGGATATGTGCAAGGGGAGGGGGGGATATGTGCAAGGGGAGGGGGGGATATGTGCAAGGGGAGGGGGGATGATGATGTGCAAGGGGAGGGGGGATGATGATGTGCAAGGGGAGGGGGGATGATGATGATGTGCAGGGGGGGATGATGATATGCAAGGGGGGGAGGATGATGTGCAAGGGGGGAGGGGATGGTGATGTGCAAGGGGGGAGGGGATGATGATGTGCAAGGGGGGGGTGATGATGTGCAAGTGGGGGATGATGTGCAAGGGGGGGATGATGATGTGCAAGGGGGGGATGATGTGCAAGGGGGGGGATGATGATGTGCAAGGGGGGAGGGGATGATGATGTGCAAGGGGGGAGGGGATGATGATGTGCAAGGGGGGGGTGATGATGTGCAAGGGGGGGGATGATGATGTGCAAGGGGGGAATGATGATGTGCAAGGGGAGGGGGGATGATGATGTGCAAGGGGAGGGGGGGATGATGATGTGCAAGGGGAGGGGGGATGATGTGCAAGGGGAGGGGGGATGATGATGTGCAAGGGGAGGGGGGGATGATGATGTGCAAGGGGAGGGGGGGATGATGATGTGCAAGGGGGGGATGATGTGCAAGGGGAGGGGGGATGATGATGTGCAAGGGGAGGGAGGGATGATGATGTGCAAGGGGAGGGGGGATGATGATGTGCAAGGGGAGGGGGGATGATGATGTGCAAGGGGAGGGGGGGGGTGATGATGTGCAAGGGGAGGGGGGGATGATGATGATGTGCAGGGGGGGATGATGATATGCAAGGGGGGGAGGATGATGTGCAAGGGGGGAGGGGATGGTGATGTGCAAGGGGGGAGGGGATGATGATGTGCAAGGGGGGGGTGATGATGTGCAAGTGGGGGATGATGTGCAAGGGGGGGATGATGATGTGCAAGGGGGGGATGATGTGCAAGGGGGGGGATGATGATGTGCAAGGGGGGAGGGGATGATGATGTGCAAGGGGGGGGTGATGATGTGCAAGGGGGGGGATGATGATGTGCAAGGGGGGGATGATGATGTGCAAGGGGAGGGGGGATGATGATGTGCAAGGGGAGGGGGGGATGATGATGTGCAAGGGGAGGGGGGGATGATGTGCAAGGGGAGGGGGGATGATGATGTGCAAGGGGAGGGGGGGATGATGATGTGCAAGGGGAGGGGGGGATGATGATGTGCAAGGGGGGGATGATGTGCAAGGGGGGGGGGTGATGTGCAAGGGGAGAGGGCGATGATGTGCAAGGGGAGGGGGGGATGATGATGTGCAAGGGGAGGGGGGATGATGATGTGCAAGGGGAGGGAGGGATGATGATGTGCAAGGGGAGGGGGGATGATGATGTGCAAGGGGAGGGGGGATGATGATGTGCAAGGGGAGGGGGGGGGTGATGATGTGCAAGGGGAGGGGGGGATGATGATGTGCAAGGGGAGGGGGGGATGATGTGCAAGGGGAGGGGGGGATGATGTGCAAGGGGAGGGGGGGATGATGTGCAAGGGGAGGGGGGGATGATGTGCAAGGGGAGGGGGGGATGTTGTGCAAGGGATGGGGGGGGATGATTTGCAAGGGGAGGGGGGGATGATGATGTGCAAGGGGAGGGGGGGGATGATGTGCAAGGGGAGGCGCTCACCCGCGCACCCACCCGCGCACCCACCCGCGCACCCACCCGCTCACCCGCGCACCCACCCGCGCACCCACCCACTCACCCGCGCACCCACCCGCTCACTCGCGCACCCACCCGCTCACTCGCGCACCCACCCGCTCACCCGCGCACCCACCCGCGCACCCACCCGCGCACCCACCCACGCACCCACGCAGTCACCCACTCAGTCACCCACCCGCGCACCCACTCAGTCACCCACCCGTGCACCCACTCAGTCACCCACCCGCGCACCCACTCAGTCACCCACCCGCGCACCCACTCAGTCACCCACCCGCGCACCCACTCAGTCACCAACCCGCGCACCCACTCAGTCACCCACCCGCGCACCCACTCAGTCACCCACCTGCGCGCCCACCCACCCGCGTGCCCACTCACCCGCGTGCCCACTTAGTCACCCACCCGCGCACCCACTCAGTCACCCACCCGCGCACCCACTCAGTCGCGCACCCGCGCACCCACTCAGTCGCGCACCTGCGCACCCACTCAGTCACCCACCCGCGCACCCACTCACCCACTCACCCGCACACCCACTCACCCACGCACCCAGTCACTCACCTGTCTTTTGTGGAAAATATAAAAAGAAACAGGTTGCATTGTAATCTTTTTTTCGGTATGACAATAACAAAACAGTTACGTTCAAGTTGTGCGCTAAAAAATATTTTTCCCTGGTAGGTGCGCTATGGGTTGGGAGGAGGGGGGGAGGGGGCGCCCCACTCCTTTCATTTGTCCTGGGCCCCATGCTTTCTGTTGACGACCCTGCTCCCGCCCGCCACCGCAGCGGACACCCCGCCCCACAGTAAGTCCGCCGCCGCCACCCCCCCTGTCACACCCCCTGAAGCGCTATGTACATTAATGGCGCTATATAAATAAAGACATACAATACACACCGCTCCCAAAGTCAGCCGCCGCAGAGATACCCGCAGGGTGCCGCCGCACCCTGTCACTAACCCACCTGCAGTGAGCCGCACAACCCTCCCACTTGCAACTGGGGGGGGGGGGGGGAGAGAATCAACCCTCCCGCCCCCCCCAGTGACACACTGCTGCCGAGCTCTGAAGGAAGGGGGGGGGAAATCACTAACTAAAGGTGAGCAACCGCCGCTAACCTCTGAAGGGGGGGAGATTCCAGCCTGCCCACCCAGGGAGACGCCGCCTAGCTGTGAAGGGGGGGAATCCCAACCCTCCCGGCCACCCCCCCCCCCCCAGTGACCCGCCGCCACAGAGCTATGAAGCCGGGGGGGGGGGGGGAGCGTGAAGAATTGGAGATGTGAAGGGGAAATCGGAACTGTGAAGGGGGGGGGGAATGGAGATGTGAAAGGAGGGGGGTGAGCGTAGAGCGAGGCGGAGCGGGAAAATGTTATCCCGCTCAACGCCGGGTATATAAGCTAGTATATATATACACACACACACACACACACACACACACACACACACACACACACACACACACACACACACACACACACATACTTTGGCGCTGTATAAATAAAGACATACAATACAATATATGCTGGTTAAAAGATTACCCACTGCCCTTCTTTTAGGGTGATGCTTGTCACCTTTATCACATCATTTCCGTGTGCTACAGGTGTGACACATTAGATTGCAAGCTCTTTGCACACGTGGTTCACTGTATATATAGATTAGTTTTATTAACCACAGACAGCGCACTCTCAGGGACAACAGAGTACAGAGTAATAATAGCACAATAAACACATCAGATGCACAAGTATGGATTATGGAAAGGAAACGCTGGGCCAAAGAGCTTACAATCACGGTGTGTGTAAATTCTGGGAACATCACAGCACCGCGGGTCAGAGCTTTATCAATAATGCACTGCAACTCATTTTAATAAACTCTGGTAACCCAGACACTTAATGGATGAAAAAACAAAAACCACAAAAACAAGCAAACTCTCATTGATTACAAGCACTGCATTTACTTCAGTGCAAAATCCATGCCACTGCTCGGCTTAGAGTTCCTCTTGTGATTCATTTGCCAAAGAACCTGTTTTTGCTATTGTTTTATTCTGTGTTAGTCAAATAGCATCTGAAGCGGTCCTCTGTATAGCTGCCATGGAAACCAGAGAGAATAGCTACAGACAGTACCCTCATTACCTATTTTAAATATACATGATGCTGGCAGCCATTACATAGAACCATTCTTCAGAGGTGTACTGATGAGGTCTGAGAGCCCGCTCTCTTCAGATGTACCATTTAAAAACAAGATCTAATTATTCTCTGTAAGAGAGCAGATCAGGATTGACGTTGTGAAGACAAAAGGACATTATTTGTTCCCTAAACTATTATTTAACCCAAAGCTCAAACCTGTAACAGTGACAGACACAAGTGGCAGCTTCTGGAACATTCAGGAAAGGTTTCTGATGCCTGTGTTTTAATTATAATATAAATCGGCTGCGTGAGTTTCTCAGGTACGCAAACGGAGAAGTGTGTGTGTGTGTGTTGCGTTTATCATCCTAATCAGAGCATTGCTCCACTAGCTTTCTATTTTAAATAAAGGACAAGTCCTGCATTAATAATACGTGTCGGTCTCATTAAAAATGGCTGCCACTATGCCGCGTCTCATGGCTGTTTTATACCTGTTCCCTTTTTGTAGCATCATAGGAATCACAGCAGTTTACTTTTATGCTCGTATGCACCCACACCCACCGTATGCACCCACACCCACCGTATGCACCCACACCCACCGTATGCACCCACACCCACCGTATGCACCCACACCCACCGTATGCACCCACACCCACCGTATGCACCCACACCCACCGTATGCACCCACACCCACCGTATGCACCCACACCCACCGTATGCACCCACACCCACCGTATGCACCCACACCCACCGTATGCACCCACACCCACCGAATGCACCCACACCCACCGTATGCACCCACACCCACCGTATGCACCCACACCCACCGTATGCACCCACACCCACCGTATGCACCCACACCCACCGTATGCACCCACACCCACCGTATGCACCCACAAAACCAGTGGAAAGCGTGTCTAGAATTGCTGTAGACTAGAGTGTAAGCTCTCAGGATCAGGGTCCTCATCACCTCCTGTATCTGTCTTTGTGGGTGTCTTTATTTGTATGTCACTCTGTTTATGTCAGTGATGTCACTCTGTACCCCAATTGTACCCCGCCGTGGAATATGTTGGCGCTTTACAAAGAAACGCTAATAATATTTCGAAGCATTGCTGGTTTTTATTCTTTAATAAATATAATATAATTTTATAATATTATTCTTCATCACTAAAAGAGATACCGGTAACGGATGTGACAGTGCACCATGGGAGCGGGGGGGAGATGAAATATTTATGGGGGTGAGTGGAGTTTGGACCTGCAAGTGTTACTGGTGCGGTACCTTCTTGTGGTTAACCTGCTGCACACTACTGTGCAATGAGGTGCAGGCCACTGACGTCCAGAAGCCACGGAGCATGTTAAACGTGGCATTTAGCAACCACACTCCGCCAGTGTTCTCTGCAGCTTTCCCTTGTATTTGCCGATGCCTGCATCCTTATTGACCCATCCCCGACGCGACACGGCGGGTGACAATATATGTATGGGAATGAGCCCCGGCGTTAAGCTTTTGCTGGCTAATAACTTCCAGATGTCACCGTGGCCGTGGGCCTGGCCGATGGGAAGCGCAGGTTGGCCGGGAGAGGAGGTTGGGTACCAGCTGGCTAGGCTTAGAACTGCCAAGCTGAGCGGAAGGTGAAAGGCACGCCTCGTTTCACAGTCACTGCTTTTATGTGCTTGCTGGTATACAGAGACATCTCTCTGACCTGTCTCCCTGCGCTGCACTGAACAACCCTCCGTGCTTGGAGATGGACTGTTGTTGCTTTAGTTGAGGCTATTACCTGCTAATTGCTTTTATGAGACATGAGTGAGACCTTCGGAAAATGGGCCCGCGACCTGGACCAAGCTAATTTGATGGATCAGAGAGCAACAATAGCTGAACGGCATTATGGCAGCGTGATGTGTGTCCTTCCTCCTGGCAGCCTGGGGCGCCTCGTGCTGCTTAAAAGGCCACTGTGATTCCTCAAGGGCAAGTGTAGGGCGCAGTAACAGTACTAGTGCATGTGCATTCACGCTCACACCCAAATACCGGTATATTTCCTGCACAAATAATGATTTTGTTGCATAATGCGGGGGTGGCCAACTCCAGTCTTGAAGGGCACCGCACAGGTGGCTCAATCAGTGGCTCGGTCGAAGACTGCACTACCTGTGCTGAAGCAGGAACATCCTGAAAACCTGACCTGTTGATGGCCCTTTGTGAACTGAACTGCAGTGGGCCACCCCCTGGCATAGAGGATTTGCAGGCCCATATTTGCTAAGTGGTGCTATTCCGTAAGAACTGGGATCGATCGTTCACTTGAAGGGTGTCTTCCATTGGCGGAATGTGTCTTATGATATGGCATTGCTTAGTAGACATGGGCTGCACGTCTCCCTGGTACCGAAGTAAAATAACCCCACGGCGCGATATGGGATGTTGATCAATCCGATGCTGTGTTCTTGGCCACGTTTTGCAGCCAGGAGACTGATATAATCCAGCGTGCGAGTCTTTTGGTGCGTTTGAGACGTTTGGCAAGTGACTCAGACGTGGCCTGGGGAGAATGACATCTAGACACGCAGGAATTGATACATTCATCATTTGTAATATCAAGTGACCACTCCAAACGCGGCATAAAAACCGCCACCGACCTCGGGTGTTTGCGAACGCCGGACACAATCAATGCTTTATAACTTGACACATTCTAAATGACTGTTTGAGTCAGAACTCCCACCTTATAAACTGTGACCTTGGTTCATTCATTAAATAATAATTACCTGTTTACGGATCATTACCTGTCCGCAAAGGGCCTGGGAGACACTTATTCAAAGAGACAGTAAGAGCAGCTGCAATAGTACCTCGCAATCTATCAGTTACTTACCTGACGAGTAAACTTAGACAAACAGATTTTAAACACTGTTATAAACCTGTTTTTTTTCATGTAAAAAGCAACAATTGCCACAAAGGAATCCAACGCTGTCACAGTCGCTAGTTTCGTATTAATGCAGTATTTTCCAACTTTTTTTTTGGTTAAGGATCGCTATAATTATACAGTGAAATTCTGCGGAACCCCAACCCTCTCTAACAGCGCGTCTGAGATCAGATGCATTGTAAGGAACCCCAACCCTCTCTAATAGCGTGTCTGAGATCAGATGCATTGTAAGGAACACCAACCCTCTCTAATAGCGCGTCTGAGATCAGATGCATTGTAAGGAACCCCAACCCTCTCTAATAGCGCGTCTGAGATCAGATGCATTGCAAATTTGTCTGTATTTTATACAGTTTTCAATTGACCAGACAATTGCAGGGAACCCTTTAGGGGAGGGGTTCTTAATCTGTGGTCAATGGACCCCCTGGGGGTCCATAGAGCAGATCCAGGGGGTCCATGAACAAAAAAATATATATATATTTTTAGAACGGCCTAAAACGGAGCCCGGAAAAATGAAAAAAAATTGAAAACTCAGAGGATATTTAAGTTCTGGAAACCAATATTAGCAACCACAAAGGATATAGGGTCCATAGGTTCAAAAAGGTTAAGAACCATTACTTTTAGGGTACCTGGGAAACCCGAGGCTTCCTAGTAACTGCGGCTGAAAAACACTGGTTTAATGTTTCTGACAGCACGTGTGCCGCAGTGACTCCATGTTTTATTTGTGTGTTGTATCTCACAGCTTGGAAATAGCAGCAAACACGGCAACAAGCACACGCCATTGTAACTACACCAGAGCTACTGCATCTACAGTACACAACCACGTGTCTAGTGCACAATCCACGGGAGAAGAGAGAGAAGAGAGAGAGAGGTCTGCATAGGATGGAGGAGATGGGAAGAGAGAGGGATGGAGGGATAGAGAGAGGGAGAGAAACAGAGAGCAGGAGGGAGAGAAAGAGAGGTCTGCTTAGGATGGAGGCCATGGGAAGAGACGGATGGAGGGATAGAGAGAGGGAGAGAAACAGGGAGACGGATGGAAGGAGGGGGAGAGAGGGAGAGAAAGACAGGTCTGGATAGGATGGAGGAGATGGGAAGAGAGAGAGGGATAGAGAGAAGGAGAGAAACAGAGGGAGGAAAGGCGGGAGAGAAAGACAGGTCTGGATAGGATGGAGGAGATGGGAAGAGAGAGAGAGGTCTGCATAGGATGGAGGAGAGAGAGGGGGAAGGGGAGAGGTCTGGATAGGATGGAGGACATGGGAAGAGAGAGGGATGGAGGGATAGAGAGAGGGAGAGAAACAGAGAGAGGAAGGGAAGGAGGGAGAGAAAGACAGGTCTGGATAGGATGGAGGAGATGGATAGAGAGATGAATGGAGGGATAGAGAGAGGGAGAGAAACAGAGAAGCAGGGGGAGAGAGGGAGGGAAGGAGGGAGAGAAAGACAGGTCTAGATAGGATAGAGGAGATGGGAAGAGAGAGGGAGAGAAACAGAGAGAGAGCGAGAGGGAGAGAAAGACAGGTCTGCATAGGATGGAGGAGAGAGAGGGGGAGAGGTCTGGATAGGATGTAGGACATGGGAAGAGAGAGGGATGGCGGGATATTGAGAGGGAGAGAAACAGGGAGACGGATGGAAGGAGGGAGAGAAAGACAGGTCTTGATAGGATGGAGGAGATGGGAAGAGAGAAAGAGAGGGAGGAGAGAGTGGCCAAATTCAGCAGGGGATGAAAGTTATCGCGAGAGAGAGAGGGGCTGTCGGGAAAGGGAGTGGAGTGACGGTGCGAATGTAAGATGTGGAGGAAAGGAGGAGATGGGGTGACCGATAGAGGTTAGAGAGACGGCAGGAGAGAGAAGCACAGAAGGTGTAACATGAACGTGGACAGCCATCGCTGATGTGTAACAGTGATCCGTGCTTAGTAATGGAGAGATCGGGGGTAACAGCGTCTCTGAAAGAGGAGAACGCAATTTAAATCTCAGTGTCCGACCCCTGGACAAACACGTAGGCATATATTCATTTATATACAGATGTAGCCAATGTTCTCCTAGCGTATGGCGCCAGGGCCCCGCCCCCTTCTCCCGCATGGCGCGTTGCGTGTGTCACGCTGCAATGCACTGAACGTTGGAATAACGGGGGCTGCGCCTGTAGTTCCAGCAGAATAGGCTACAATGCAGCCAGTGCGTCACACGCACAACACGCAGGTTAATCCCTGGCAGTTTGCAGTCTAATGAAGTCACTTTATCTTCCTGTGCCCGGCAAATTCTATATACAGTGTGGGGTGCATGGTCAGTGCTATGTACAATAGTGAGGGATCTGATTATTGTTAGTAAAAAAACAATCCAAAAAGAAACAGGGGTATAAAGATGGGGAAAGAAAGATGATCTAGAGCAGGGGAGCTCAACTCCAAACCTCAGTAGCCACCAACAGGTCAGGTTTTCAAGATATCCCTGCTGTAGCACAGGTAGCTCAATCAGTGGCTCAGTTGAAGAGCCAGCTTCAGCACAGGTGGCTCAATCATTGGCTCCGTCAGAGACTGCACCACCTGTGCTGAAGCAGGGATATCCCTAATACTAGGCCTGCTGGTGGCCCTTGAGTGCTGGATTTGGCCACCCCTGCAGCTTCAGCACAGGTGGCTCAATCAGTGGCTCAGTCTTCGACTGAGCCACTGATTGAGCCACCTGTGCTGAAGCAGGGATATCCTGAAAACCTGACCTGTTGGTGGTCCTTGAGGACTGGAGTTGTCCACATCATAAATAGTGGACTGAGTTACCGCAGAAGTTTATTTTTTTTATTTTTTAAACTTTAATAAAAGAAAAAAAATGTGCGTATCGATGGCACCTGGTGGAAAGTTATTTCTTTTAAATAATAAAGCTGTACTTGGCATTCAGCTGCACAGTGTATATCATAGCAATAAGGATTTATATTGTGTCTATTCAGGGTGAGACTCTATATACAAGCACAACGAAACAATCTGGGCTGAATTACCGTACTGCAAATGATTTTATAAATAACCACCAAATTGTCTGATGGGAACAATGACAAATACAATTGTGTGCCGGCTTTTGTGCTTGTTATTGACAACTCGGCATCTTCACAGGCTGAAGGATCCTTGAGGGCTGCCGTATTGTTAACACTTTGCCGAAGCACACACAGCCCCAAACTGTGAAAAGACACAAAAAGGCACTTGTAGAATAAGAATCCAAACAGGAGATGTTGGCAGCAACAAAATTAGGCGTAGAATCACTAATAAACACAAACATTTAGGTATATATCCATGTATCTCTGTATACACTTGTAGCAAATGTGAACGTTTGCTAGAAATAACTGGCATAAGCCTGGCTCTGTTTAGCACTTATTGCTGTTATTATTAAGCCGGCATACACAGTAAAAAAAACCCCAGCTAAACAAAGATAGGTTGATATGGCTACACCTATTAATCTGTTTAGCGACTTCTGCATTATTTTCTCTTCAATCTCCACTAAATACAGTAAAATACAGATAGCACACAGAAGCGTGTGAACGCGCTAATCACAGCTATTGCAAGCTAAACTGTGTGTTCTTTTCATGAATACGTTAGTAGCCGGGAATCCTGTGTTAACCCGTAGAGATAACCAACTCAAAGATTTGCTGGTTGCTTGTGGTATTTGTACTGAATGCCATTTAGTGAGTGTTGCCCTTAGATATACATTATACGTATATCATAACTAAGAAAAATCTATTTTTCTTGACCATTATTGTGACCGATATCCGCGTTTGCTTAGATGTGACTTACACAGCATAGTGCGTTTCTACACTTTAGTAAACGTGTCCACAGTAAGTCTGAACACAATTTAAAACAGATTAGAGTAAATCGGCCTTAACATACACTAAGTATTAGTAGAAGTTGATTCATTGTTAACAGTGCATTATCAAACTGGTCCCTGTTAGTGATTCGGTGTAAACACACTCTTACTTTTTACCTTTCCCACCCTGATCACAAGCGTCATTCTGTTCTCCTGTTGATGCAGCATCATTATATCTGGGGGTCTTGTAAAGGTGGCCCACCGTTGTGATGCAATAATTCAGTACTCCCCTTATCACTGGATCAGCTGCCCCAATAACCCGTCCTATAGAAAGACTATAAATTGTACATTCTGGTTTTTTTTTCCGTTGCTATTTGTTTTTACCATATGAAAAATGGCAAGGGAAGTTGTTGAATGGCTGAGTTCTTTCAGTTGGGGGTGGGGGGGGGGCACCTTAATATCAATATCCATTTGGAATATAAACATTGAATTTGACAGCAGATAAGAACCTTTTGGCACACGTAGTCTGCACATTTTCCTACCTGCCGACCCTATTTGAACCTTGACTTCCTTTCGTACTTAGGTTATGGGAAGTATAGGGTTTGGCGGGCGATTGTGATGTCATTATCTGTTGTGCGGAAGCTCGCGAGACTCACTCCCTGTTTTCTTTCCCTCTCTTCTTTCCTGTCTCCATAAACCTATTATAATAACGACGACAACAACAACAACAAAATGGGAAAACAACCCACAGCGAAGCGGAAATCAGAACCGGCGGTCCGAGCGTCTGCAGCCGCTGAGTGGTACTTTGTTACCATGGCGACCGCATCACGACTCTAACGGGCTGAGGCGGCAGAAGAGAGATTGGGTGATTCCACCAATAAACGTGCCAGAGAATTCAAGGGGCCCCTTCCCGGAGCAGCTGGTGCGGGTAAGTGACGCAAGCAGCGTGACGGTGATTAGGCGTTATCTCCGGTCTGGAGGTGCGTGGGTTTAGTGTTAAAAGCTAAACACACAAGAGTCAAGGTAAATGCAAACTTGGGATGCCCCAACTCTGCGGGAACAAGAGCAACAAACAGGAATGGTGGTGGGTGCTGCACGCAGAAGAAACCCTAGTCAGGGTAACGGCATATAGAACAGAAGGGACGCTGAGCGCCCCAAAAATGCAATCATTTATAAAAAGTTCATTGTATTGACTGATGGTCCAAATGGTTTGTGACGGTAATCAGTCAATAAAATGAACTTTTTAACGATGATTGCATTTCTTTTGGTGCGCTCAGCTACCCTTCTGTTCTACATGTATTTTAGTGTAGTGCTTCCTTTGCCATGGGTGGGACCCGGTTTGAATCCCAGGGTCGGCTCCTTGTGACCTTGGGCAAGTCACTTTATCTCCCTGTGCCTCAGGCACCAAAACGAGCATGTACACTCCTCAGGGCAGGGACTCGCTGTGCATCTTTTTTTTGGATACAGTGCCGTGCATATTGTTGGCGGCCGTGGAGTGCAGGCGAGAGAGGCGGGGCGGCAGATTGTGCGCAATGCGGGTACGGAGACAATGTAATGACGTTATCTTGGATTACTCTTTCTGTTGACACATCGTGTGCTGAAGTAAATGGTTACTCAACTGATGCAACATGTTTGATACGTTGATGCAAAATGCTGCTCTTAGTATCAGGGATCAGGGTCACAACACGCCTGTTATGTGGGATCAGGGTCACAACAGGCCTGTTATGTGGGATCAGGGTCACAACACGCCTGTTATGTGGGATCAGGGTCACAACACGCCTGTTATGTGGGATCAGGGTCACAACACGCCTGTTATGTGGGATCAGGGTCACAACACGCCTGTTATGTGGGATCAGGGTCACAACACGCCTGTTATGTGAGCCAGAGATCACAGGGGCGTGGAATTCTGATCACTCGGGAATAACAAGGATATTTTGACGGAATCGTGTTGCCTTCGGTGAGTGTGGGGGATTCTGGGAATAACTGTGCGTTTCCCTCCAGGTTTGTGAACCTTCCCGTTAAGGACGGAGACTGGTTTCCCGTGAGAGAGATTTCCTCCCGATATGTGGCACTGCGTTCCGATTAGTAAAACGCCATTGTAATTTGTGACTGGCTTCCAATTAGTGGCACTGCCTTCCTGTGAGTGAGACTGCTCCACAGGTGCACCGACCGACAGCTTGCCCGGGACTAGAGTCTCTACCGGGGCTCTGGGTTGTTGAGCAGGAGGGGGAGGTGTCTGCTCTCCCCCCGCCCCCTTGTCAGCGGTCCCTGTCTCTCTCACTCTCCCCCTCTCTCATACTTTCTTCCCCCCCCCCCCCCCCTCTCACTCTCACTCCCTCTGTCTGGCTCTCTCTCCCCCTCTGTCTCATTCACTTCCTCCCACCCCCTCTCTCTGATCGCCTCACTTACACCCCCCTCATCTCCCCCCACTCTCGCCCCCTTTCTCTCTCTCACACATACTCTCCCCAACCCCCCTCTGTCTGTCTCACTCTCTTTCTCTCCTCTCTCACTTTCCGCCTCTCTCTCTCGCTCACCCACCGCCCACCTCAGGCTGTACCTGTGGAGTGGGGGTGGGGGGGAGGGGTGCAGGGTCTGTCCAGGCGCTGGAGGGGAGCCCACCCAGGTGACCAATACCGGAAGTTAGATCCGACTTCCAGCGGGACCTTACTTCCAGTTCGGGTCACTAGGGTGGGCCGACCTCCGCCGCCGGACCCATCACTTTTGTGCCTGTGCTGCCCCCCTGTCGAGGGGCCTGCTGCTCTACAATGAGTGTGTCCACTTTCCGGAGTGTGAGACTCGCTCCAAGTGAGAGGAACGTGAGCGACCTACACTGGCGCAGATAACAATACGGTGTTCAGTTCTCCTGCCCTTAATGGTTTCATCTTGTAACTTGTTACCTACTGAGAAGTCCTCACACGCTGTTACACCGAGCCCAAGACTTGAATTGTCCGAAATATACTATCCAAAACCAGCACCAGTACAAGCTCGGTTCTTCCCAACTTTGGCCCAGATCCACAAAGCTGTGTTAAGACCTGTAAGTTGGCGTTAACTGAAGATGGAATCATTTGAAGCCTAAATATTAATGGTGCTATATTCTCTATATACACACACACATCTTCCGCATGTAACTAATTAAAATAAGTCATTTAGTACTGTATTAAGTTAGAAATTATATTGGAAAATGATTAGCTGTCCCTGCAAAGATAAGAAGATAAATTAGTCTGAAGACAGTGTATATAGTAAGGAGAATGAACCCCGCAATGTCCAGCGCCCCACAACACACACGCCTGTCCGTTGATATATGTGCAACCTCTGAATGGCAACCTTGCTGAAACTGAATCAATATAAATGAAAGTCAATATAAAGGACGGGGTACAGACTAAATACCTGGGTGGGGGGCTAGTGAGCAGGGGATAAAGACAGGATGAGAAGCAGCCGTGGGATGCCCCTCTCGTGTACTCACGGGATACTACCACCTGCTGCCCTTACCCGACCTGGCGTCTTCACTGCCCGTCCTGTCCTGCCGGTCCCAGCTCCGCAAGCCCCGCTTGTGGATGACGTCATCGCCTGAAGTGAGCTGCTTCTCTGGAACTGATTTCCGCGTGCCGTGCGCTCCGGCGCTCCTTGCGCTCCCCAGGGGGGGGGAGACACGGCACCAGGCGCTCACGCTGGAAGGGAGACACGGCTCCCCCAGTCAGGAAGAATTGCCTGCGTGCTCCAGCCAAATCGTTGTAAGATAGAGATGAAGCGTAGGCGGTCACCGCATAGCGGAACTCAGCCAAAGAAAAAGAAAATCAGCTTTATTGAACTTGAATGCTGCACATCACAGAGAGAACCTCCGACGCGTTTCGTCCCGCAGTGGGACTTTGATAAAGTATACTAGGTGGGTCTTAAAAGATAAGGAACATCGGATTAACTATAGTTACTTAGTGACAGAACAAAGAAGGGTCTCCTAAATCACAGTCTAATGTTGATGATTGGGCTGACAGTGAGAAAGACAGGGATTGCTAAAATGTATAAAGTGCACTTATTCCCTCACCTGCTGTCACTGTAAGATCCCCTCAAACCTTAGATTGTAAGCTCTTCGGGGCAGGGATTTCCTTTCCTATTGTCTGATTTTACTGCAATTATTGTATTATTATAATTCCCCGTACTGTATTCTTTGTGAAGCGCTGAGTCCACTTTTGGCGCCATATGAAAAAAGGCATACAAAGTGTGTATTTGGATTGATAGAATTCGGAATCATTTAACACCGAGCGCACGTTTCTCCACAACGTAACTAAATTCTATATGCCTGAATGATGTAACTTACGGGTGCGCTAACTATTGGCGCTGTGCCCCCCCCCCTCTGCTTGCTCCCCCCTGCCTTGTTTACCGGCATCAAGTGACGGCGCGTTACCATGAAGACGTGACGTCACATGGTCCCGTGGCGTCATGTGTTTCCATGGCGACGCGTCACACGCCTCTGAATCCCGGTAAGTTGAGAGTTGCAGACGCCTCACGCGATCCCCCGGCATAAAATTAAATGCCTTGGGGAAGAGCGCAGGGCCTCTGCAACCGCCTGCGCCCCCCTTCCCCCACCCCCTCTAGAAAATCTCGCGCCCCCCTTGGGGGTCGTGCCCCCAAGTTTGCACACCCCTGATGTAACTGACTGAAATGAGGCTGTGAAAGATGTTTTCTATAGCCTCTGAATAAATTGAGAAAAGAACCAGGCCGGGCACTATTTGATATATATTGAAAGGTGGGACATTTATTTGCACCTATCTAATGAGCAAACGTTCATTAACCTAATTTAATGACATGTGAAGACAAGCAGTCTATCTTCAAAGGACAACAGCGTGACCTCAGGGCATGTTTGCACCATTGCGTATAACAGCCGTTATAATAGCGCGCTCGTTATACAAAGGAGTCGGTATAACATCGCATATCCACTAAAGTCCGAAAAGGTTAACGCAGGGACTTGACTAAGCTTGGCGTGACTCACATCCACACCTTGAAATTGGGCTTTTATGCGGTCTGGATGGGGTGTAACACCACAATTAGACATGTTTTAACAAACATCGCGTCCTTTCCGTCCTCACCCATTTCCGAGTCTGGATCGGAGTGACGCTAAGGCCGCGCTTATAGCGCCGGCGACGCTGACGTCAGGCTGCGGTCGCTGAAAAAAAATCAACTTGAATTGACTTCCAGCCATCGCGGCCAAGCCGTCACGTCGCTCCTACTATAAGCGCGCGCAACAGATGGAATACATTTGTTTTTGACGCGGCGTCGCGTCTCCGCGACCGTAAGCGCGGCCTAAGACGTACTTACCGCCACGGCATTGGAATACAAAGTAATGTTAACCCTATGATAACGAGATGGGGAACGGACGTTGTTTTACATGTAATTATAATGCAGGATACGCGCTAACCACAAGTAACATGACGTCCATTTCTGTAGGAGTTAATGCAGCTGCATGGAACTGGCGTTACATGGTATTATGTATTAAACACCGTGGGCAGGAAGGTGTATCCCGGCGCCCTCTGGTGGCAGTTAGGACTATTAACACGCACGCTACATACAGTATACCTCGTTCTGTGTGGAAAAGACCAATTTTACAGGCTTGCTTTGTATGTTCAGAAGGATAGTTGGTGTAGATAGAGCACAGCTGCAGACGCCCTGCAATGTGAAGCAGGGAAAACAAAGCCAGGCCACTCCGCAATAGTAACAAAAAGAGTGCCCCCCCCGGATGCGCAGGTAAAGTGCCAATGTGCCTTATCTAAACCCTGCTATCCAATGGACATAGTTCCTTCAATTATATACTGTTAGGGTGATTATTGTGTACATCACAGTGGCTGTCCCAACTGACTCCACTTGTCACTTCCCCTACAGCTATTACGCATTATTGCCTTATTGAGGGGCACTCCGTCGTCGCCAGACCACCAAGCTTATGGTCTCAATCACAATTATGTTACAGAAGTTACCGGTCTGATTCTGAGCACCACATATACCACATTTCCTTGCTTTGTATGTTACATGATTATTACGCAAACACACAGCCATGCATGTTATTGAAACACAGTTCTACATACATACATACATACACCTGTTAGCCGCCCGGTTTTATCCCCCCAGTCCTCCCCGCGGTCAGGGAAACGGCTGTAACGTCTCTGATGTGCCGCCCCCCGCGGCTTGTACACTCTGATATTTTTCTGGCCCATGCTTATTTGTCATCAGCCGCGTCGGGCCCCCCTGACCCACACGCGGCCCCATGCGGCGAGGGCAGGATGGGCTCAGCGTGAGCCGGGATTTAATCAGTGCAGATGCTGCTTTTTAATGGTCCGGAAAAGGGAGGAAGACAAGCCCCCAAGATGCAGCACAAAGCGCTTATTCGCTGCTCACGATCTCCAGCCTCACCTCCCGGGGGGGGGGGGGGGGAATTCGACTGGCTGACAGGGGACGGTGAGCTGAGGTGAACTCATTGTGGGGTAAGGCCGGGGGGCGCAACTCCAGACCTCAACCTCCCTCCCCCCCCCCTCCTCCAACAGGTTTTCTGGATATCCCTGCTTCAGCACATGTGGCTCAATCAGTCCCTGCATCAGCACAGGTGGCTCAGAGGCTCAATCTTCGATTGTGCCACCTGTGCTGAAGCTGGGATATCCTGAAAACTTGACCCTTGGGGGGGTGGGGGGGAGGCTTGAGGATAAGGGGTTGTATGTTCAATAAACGCAGAACAGGATAAGCAGCCCACGAAACAGCATAGAACATGCACAAACAGGACTGGTCACTAGGACATGTTGCAGGTCGCAACATGTCGCATGGCACAGACCCCTACACGCCCGAGTCCTCGGCCCAGGGGCCACCGCCGGGCATTGCTGGGCAGAGTCAATCCTGCAGTTGGCTGTTACAACAGTTTTGAGATGTTTCTGCTACATTAGGCCGCGCTCGCGACCGTGCGCGTGCGCGACGTCACCCGCGGTTTAGCTGCAGTGATTTGTGGCCTGGGTAGACGCGACGTGGAAGGCGTGTCGGGGGGTGTGGCGGTGACGCGTGGCCGTGACGTCACGGAGCTCATTGGGCGAACCGCTCACGTGACCTGGCCATCGCGCCGCAGAATCAAATGTAACTGATTCTTCGCGCACGGCGCGCCCCACCGCGCTGGCGCGCGCGGTCTGTGGCCGCGATCATTGCATTAAGGCATTGTGATTGCGCCGCACACGCACTCCTCCGCGCGGTCTATGGCCGCGATCATTGCTTGTCTCGCCGGCATCGGACGCGGTCCTAGAAGGGTCAAAAATAATAAGGGAGTACAGCAGGTGCTTGAACTATTTGGGGCGCTAAGATGCACCTTAGCTTGCTAATTCCCAGAACCCTCTGCTCTTGCAGTGAGCAGCATGCTTATAATTAACTCTTCCACCTCCAGAGTTTAAAAGCGTCATAGTCCCTATCATCCCGCAAATTACCATCCCCCTCACCCTCTCTGCCCATGGTTTAGAGAAGGGGCGGTCAACTCCAGTCCTCAAGGGCCAGCAACAGGTCAGGTTTTAAGGATATCCTTGCTTCAGCACAGGCGATGCAGCCACCTGTGCTGAAGCAGGGATATCCTTAAAACCTGACCTGTTGGTGGCTCTTGAGGACTGGAGTTGCCCACCACTGCAGCTTCAGCACAGGTGGCTCAATCCGTGGCTCAGTCGGGAGTCACCTGTGCTGAAGCAGGGATATCCTGAAAACCAGACCTGTTGGTGGCCCTTGAGGACTGGAGTTAATTACCCCTGGTTTAGAGAGAGTACCAGAGCAAGGCATTTCAAATCCCGTCTCCAGTAAAATGCAGCCACAGCACAAAGGCTCCCTTTGAAATTCTCTTACAGCAGCATTCAGGCCTTTACAGTAATTATACATATTGTATTTCCTCCTATTCCTGCCTAAGGGGAATAGATATTGTCCTTGCTTAAACCAGAGGGACTGGAAGAAAGCAGTCATTTAATGGCTCAGCTGTCTAGTACTCTGTGATTAAATCAATCAGAAAATAGAACATGTGAAGACTTAATGCTCAGATTATTCTCTCTCTCTCTCTCCCTTCCTTCTCTCTCCCGCCCTTCATTCTCTCTTTCTCCATTATCTCTTCCTCTCTCCCCCTCCTCTCTTCCTTTCTTCTCCCTCCCTTATCTCTTCCATTCTTCCTCCTTCCCTCCGTCCTCTCTTTCTTCCTCCCTCCCCTCTTCCCTCCCATCTTCTTCCCTCCCTCCTCTCTTCCTCCCTCCCTCCTCTCTTCCTCCCTCCCTCCTCTCTTCTTCCACCCATCCTCCCTTCCTCCTCTCTTCATTCCTTCTCACTCCCTCCCTCTCTCCTTTCTCTCTCTCGTTATCTCTTCCTCTCTCCCTTCTCTCTCTCCCCCTCCCTTCTCTCTTCCTCCTTCTCTTCTCTCTTCCTCCCTCTCTCCTCTCTTCTTCCCTCCACTCCCCTCCCATCTTCCTCCCCACCTTTCTCTCTCCCTCCTCTCTTACTCCCTCCCTCTTCTCTTACTCCCTCCCTCCTCTCTCTCCCTCCCTTCTATCTTCCTTCCTCCCTCCCTTCTCTCTTCCTCCCTCCCTCCTCTCTTCCTCCCTTCCTCCTCTCTTCCTCCCTCCTCCTCCCTCCCTCCTCTCTTCCTCCCTCCCTCATCTCTTCCTCCCTCCTCCTCCCTCCCTACTCTCTTCCTCCCTCCTCCTCCCTCCTCTATTCCTCCCTCCCTTCTCTCTTCCTCCCTCTCTCCTCTCTTCTTCCCTCCCCTCTCCCTCCCTTCTTCCTCCCTCCCCTCCCCCTCCCTTCCTCCCTCCTTCCTCCCTTCTCTCTCCCTCCCTCCTCTCTTTTTTCCTCCCTCCTCTTGTCCTCCTTCCCTCTTCTCTTCCTTCTTCCCTCCCCCTATGCCTCCCTCCCCTATCCCTCCCTCTTCTCTTCCTCCTTCCCTCCCTCCTCTCTTCCTCCCTCTTCTCTTGCTCTCTCCTCTCTTCCTCCCTCTTCTCTTCCTCTCCCCCCTCTCTTCCTCTCTCCTCTCTTCTTACCTCCCTCCTCTCTTCTTACCTCCCAACTCCCTCCCTCCTTCCTCTCTTCCTCCCTCCTCTCTTCCTCCCTCCTCTCTTCCTTCCTCCCCTCTTCCTCCCTCCCTTCACTCTTCCTCCCTCCCTTCACTCTTCCTCCCTCCTCCCTTCTCTCTTCCTCCCTCCTGTCTTCCTCCCTCCCTTCTCTCTTCCTCCCTCAGTCCCTCCCTCATCTCTTCTTCCCTCCCTCCATTCTCTCTTCCTCCCTCCATTCTTCCTCCCTCCATTCTGCCTCCCTCCTCTCTTCTTTCTTCCCTCCCTTCTCTCTTCCTCCATTGCTCACTCACGCGCCCCCTTCTCTCTTACTCTCTCTCACAACCCCTCCTCTCTTCCTCTTGATCACTCTCCCCCCTTCTTTCCAGCCCTCTTTCTTTCTCTCTTACTCATCTCTATCAATCTCTCTCTCTCTCTCCCCCCCCCCTGACTTTTGATCATTCTGTCTCTCCATGGGATCTATGTTTGGAAAAAGTCATCCGCGCTAACGCATGCGCATCCCAAAAATTCTCACCTTTTTCGGTCCCATACACCATTTATTTAAGTGTATTTCTACTGTTGTACAATTTGGCTTATGCCACCATTAAGGTGAACGCAAGCCGCATAGATCTGCGCAGTTACACATGTGTATAACTCCTCCCACTTATTTGTATCGTTTAGTTGTAAAGCGCCGACATATGCCGCAGTGCGGTACAATGAGGGGTGCAGAGTTATGTGTATTACATAAACAGCCTGGCATACAAATAAGGACAGACGCGCGCAGACAGATACAGGAGGGAAGGAGCGCCCTGATCCTGGGAGCTTACACTCTACAGGGAATAAGGGGCAATGCTGAGATTAAAGGTAAATCACTTGCTCCATAAACCCCTCATCTCATCGCAGACAGGGGCAGATATACCCCAAAATGGCCCAACTAAGATTGCCACATAGACCAGAGGTGGGCAACTCCTCAAAGGCCCACCACCAGGTCAGGTTTTCAGGATATCCCTGCTTCAGCACAGGTGGTTCAATCAGTCCCTGCTTCAGCACAAGTGGCTCAATCAGTCCCTGCTTCAGCACAGGTGGCTCAATCAGTCCCTGCTTCAGCACAAGTGGCTCGATCAGTCCCTGCTTCAGCACAGGTGGCTCAATCAGTCCCTGCGTCAGCACAGGTGGCTCAATCAGTGGCTTAGTCTTTGATTGAGCCACTGTGCTGAAGCAGGGTTATCCTGAAAACGTGACCTTGAGGACTGGAGTTGTCCCGCCTCCCCTCACATAGATGCAGCCTGTTGTAGGTATTTCTCAGCGTAACTTGCGTTTAAAGAGAGCCCGATGTGCCCCTTCTCTTTGCCCCGTCCCCCTCTCTCCTTTTCCTTCTCGCATGTTGTGCTTCCTCTTCCTCTCTTCCACTCTCTTCCTCTCCTGCTCTCCCTCCCTCTTTCTTTCTTTCGGTGGAACGCGTGGGCAGCGGCCCTTCCCCCAGAACGGCTCGAATCGCTGTATTTACGCCGCCGCAGAGCTCCACGAGAGGCGGCAGACAGCGCACCGCCGAGAATGCCCGGATCATTTGCCAGGGAACATTCAATTAGAATATATTAATATTTTAGATTTCCTTCATTAATTTAATATTGAGAAGTGTAATTTAGTCCTGGAAATTGCCCCAGTGAGTTGTGGGCAGCACGTCGTTCCATGTGTCCGCATCACCTGCCACCCACAAGGGAATGCCACGTCTTGGATCTTCGTGAGCGGACATGGCAGCTTGTGACCGTCACAAAAAAGGTCGTTTATTAACCCGTCGTATCCCAGAGGCGGCAGCAACGAATAAAGAGGGGTAAGGAACAAGGAAATTCCTCGGAGCACATTAGTCTGTCCGAAACAAACGTGACCACACTATCTCTTTTTCCCAAGTTCTCGCACCATTTTCGTCCAGATTTCCCAAACAAACACGGACAGATGACAGCTACAAACTATCATCTTAAGGGGCAATTTGCAAATATCTCCCGGCTGCAAAATAGGGGCAACAATGTGCAGAGAAGCCGATACAAATCCAATTCTTTGCATCTACTGTTGCCTCCCACTGGGTGTTTCTGCGTTTAATTCCCTCTTGAACTTGCAATTCATTGGGCAGAAGAAAGCTAGCGCTCACCCCCCTCGCGTTCTGTAACAACGGGACGCACCTCCACATCTCGGCTTCATTTTATTACCGCATTAAATGTTCTGACTACGCGTTGTGCATCTGCCCTGTGTTTAATCGTCCTGTCAGTTCTCTTTGCTGATGAGCGATTAGCTTGATTTGGGATTTGATGCTATGCGGGTTGTGGCATTTTGCTTACAGCAAGAAGTGGCGCCTTGTGTGCACCAAATGTTGTCTTAACTGCATCTGCTGTTATCATTTGTAACTATTTTTTAGGCATAAAAATTGCTCAATTGGAAAAATAATGCTGGGGTTTGTAGCAAGCTGCCAGACTAGGCACGCTGGTCTTTCATGTGGGTCATTGCTTAGCGTATCAGGAACATGGTTCTGAGTGTGTTTGACCTGTGAATTGGCCGCACTCTATGCAGCTGTAGGAGGATTTAGAAGGAGCACTTAGTATCCATAGTTGTGTAACTTAATATTAATGTTCTATGTAGTGTTAAAGAAGCCGCCCCAAGCTGCGGTTTATTTTGTCTTTCAATTTTATTTTTTCCCCCCTTTAATATGTGCATCAACACAATCCAGACAATTAGCTAAGTTGCCGATCGATCCGTTCTCCTGTGATCGATCGGCGAAGATTCGGCTCCGGGGTTCACTAAATGGCTGTCAGTGCAGAAGAAGAGGACCAAAGATGCAAAGTTCTCTGGGGAAGATCATGTGACCAGGCAGTCACTAGATACAATTGGTGCACTGCTAGAGAGAGGGCAGGGCTAAAAAAGGGGTGTGCCAGTGCCTGTTTCAGAAGAGGAAGGGGGTGTGACTTTGTAAATGGTTGATATAGAAATAGAAAGGATTGTTACATTCTTTCTGGGACCGCGTAATGACAGTGACAAATAGCGGATTATTAAGAACTGACCCGTTTTTATCTAGTCATTAAGAATGATGATTTTTCATTCTGTATTTCTGCTGTCTCATATTGATATCCACCAGCCCTTAATAAACTGCTTTTTGTCATTGAAATGGGATGACTTTTTTTTTTGTTTGTTTGTCTATTCTTCAAATATGAAGAAAGAAAATGGTATTATTACAGACTGCTGCAGAGTAAATTCCGTGAGGTGCTGGGTTATAAAATAGCACGGGAGAGAAAATATAACATGCTGCTTTGCGCTGCAGACCTGCCTAATCTCTATACTGTAGTAGCAGTGCAGTCTGCATTATTAATTGTACAACTTTCCAGCAGAGGGAGACTCTGAGTCTGTGCAACTCCAGTCCTCAAGGGCAACCAACAGCTCAGGTTTTTAGGATATCCCTGCTTCAGCACAGATGGCTCAATCCGTCCCTGCTTCGGCACAGCCAGCTGTGCTGAAGCTGGGATATCCTGAAAACCTGACCTGTTGATGGCCCTTGAGTTAGCCACTCCTGTTGTATACTTTATTGACTCCAGAATCCCAGCATTAGAATCCTAAGAAGCCCAACACATTAAAATAAAACACTCCTAATGAGAAATATGTTGTTTCTCCACCAAATTGAACTGGGGTTGTTCTGTTGTGTCCTGGTCAGATTCTTGATTCTTCCTTATTCTCTTGTAGTTTTCTATCATTGAATATTAAGTGAAAAATAATCTTTCTATTAATAATAGAAATGTGCGACTTGCATCCTGTCCGGAGAGCTACATCTTTAAAGGAGCCCGTTCATATAGGCGACACGTGGAATGTCTTGGGGGGCCCCTGAATGGGGAACGGGGTTGTCAATCACGTGTTGTCTATCCCCTTATCCCCCCCCCTGTCCTTATCAGAGACCCCAATACAGATAAGGGGTGTGGGAAGGGGCTCTGGCTGTACAAGCGCTCCCTGATCAAACAGTGACATCACAGTGACATCACAGTGACATCACACAAAAGGGAGCAGCCAGAGGAAATTAAACCCCTCCCAAGTCTTAACTTGAGAAAATAAATACTACTTATTGGTGTCGGATTTGGGTAAAGAGTTATTGGTTTCCCAGATAAGACCCCTACACATGGCACTGGAATGGGATCACTGTGTCCCCTTTATTGTTAGTTTGTAGTTTGGCGATGTTTAAAGAACTCCAAAATATGTTGAATTATAAACCGGCAGGGCAGGTAGAAGTGTCACATGGCCAAACGCTATGACATCATTACAGTATCATTGTTCATTCTAAGAATAATCATCTCCTTAGCCAACTGCCTGCCACTGCCTACCACTGCCTGCCACTGCCTACCACTGTCTGCAACTGCCTGCCACTGCCTGCCACTGCCTATCACTGCCTACTACTGTCTGCCACTGCCTATCACTGCCTACTACTGTCTGCCACTGCCTACCACTGCCTACCACTGCCTGCCACTGCCTGTCACTGCCTGCCATTGCCTACCACTGCCTGCCACGGCTTGCCACTTCCTGCCACTGCCTGCCACTGTCTTCCCTTTGAGACATTCCACCAGTACAAAGCTCAGTGTCCTGTATTTGTGTTTGTTGGACTTTTACACAGAGGGTTTGTTCTGAGAGGCTCCTATGGAAGAGATCCTTCTCGCTTTGCCTGAACTGCGCAGTTATTAACACCCACTCTGCCTGACAGCCAGGGCTGCACAAGGCATAACAGAGAGATTACCACGGGAAGTCACAGAGGAGGAGCAGAGAGATTACCACGGGAAGTCACAGAGGAGGAGCAGAGAGATTACCACGGGAAGTCACAGAGGAGGAGCAGAGAGATTACCACGGGAAGTCACAGAGGAGGAGCAGAGAGATTACCATGGGAAGTCACAGAGGAGGAGCAGAGAGATTACCACGGGAAGTCACAGAGGAGGAGCAGAGAGATTACCACGGGAAGTCACAGAGGAGGAGCAGAGAGATTACCACGGGAAGTCACAGAGGAGGAGCAGAGAGATTACCACGGGAAATCACAGAGGAGGGGCAGAGAGATTACCACGGGAAGTCACAGAGGAGGAGCAGAGAGATTACCACGGGAAGTCACTGAGGAGGAGCAGAGAGATTACCATGGGAAGTCACAGAGGAGGAGCAGAGAGATTACCACGGGAAGTCACAGAGGAGGGGCAGAGAGATTACCACGGGAAGTCACAGAGGAGGAGCAGAGAGATTACCACGGGAAGTCACAGAGGAGGAGCAGAGAGATTACCACGGGAAGTCACCGAGGAGGAGCAGAGAGATTACCACGGGAAGTCACAGAGGAGGGGCAGAGAGATTACCACGGGAAGTCACAGAGGAGGAGCAGAGAGATTACCACGGGAAGTCACAGAGGAGGGGCAGAGAGATTACCACGGGAAGTCACAGAGGAGGAGCAGAGAGATTACCACGGGAAGTCACAGAGGAGGAGCAGAGAGATTACCACGGGAAGTCACAGAGGAGGAGCAGAGAGATTACCACGGGAAGTCACAGAGGAGGAGCAGAGAGATTACCACGGGAAGTCACTGAGGAGGAGCAGAGAGATTACCACGGAAGTCACAGAGGAGGAGCAGAGAGATTACCACGGGAAGTCACCGAGGAGGAGCAGAGAGATTACCACGGGAAGTCACAGAGGAGGGGCAGAGAGATTACCACGGGAAGTCACAGAGGAGGAGCAGAGAGATTACCACGGGAAGTCACAGAGGAGGAGCAGAGAGATTACCACGGGAAGTCACAGAGGAGGAGCAGAGAGATTACCACGGGAAGTCACAGAGGAGGAGCAGAGAGATTACCACGGGAAGTCACAGAGGAGGAGCAGAGAGATTACCACGGGAAGTCACAGAGGAGGGGCAGAGAGATTACCACGGGAAGTCACAGAGGAGGAGCAGAGAGATTACCACGGGAAGTCACAGAGGAGGAGCAGAGAGATTACCACGGGAAGTCACCGAGGAGGAGCAGAGAGATTACCACGGGAAGTCACAGAGGAGGAGCAGAGAGATTACCACGGGAAGTCACAGAGGAGGAGCAGAGAGATTACCACGGGAAGTCACAGAGGAGGAGCAGAGAGATTACCACGGGAAGTCACAGAGGAGGAGCAGAGAGATTACCACGGGAAGTCACAGAGGAGGGGCAGAGAGATTACCACGGGAAGTCACTGAGGAGGAGCAGAGAGATTACCACGGAAGTCACAGAGGAGGAGCAGAGAGATTACCACGGGAAGTCACCGAGGAGGAGCAGAGAGATTACCACGGGAAGTCACTGAGGAGGAGCAGAGAGATTACCACGGGAAGTCACTGAGGAGGAGCAGAGAGATTACCACGGGAAGTCACTGAGGAGGAGCAGAGAGATTACCACGGGAAGTCACTGAGGAGGAGCAGAGAGATTACCACGGGAAGTCACCGAGGAGGAGCAGAGAGATTACCACGGGAAGTCACCGAGGAGGAGCAGAGAGATGACCATGGGAAGTCACCGAGGAGGAGCAGAGAGATTACAATGGGAAGTCACCGAGGAGGAGCAGAGAGATTACCACGGGAAGTCACCGAGGAGAAGCAGAGAGATTACCACGGGAAGTCACCGAGGAGGAGCAGAGAGATTACCACGGGAAGTCACCGAGGAGGAGCAGAGAGATTACCACGGGAAATCACCGAGGAGGAGCAGAGAGATTACCACGGGAAGTCACTGAGGAGGAGCAGAGAGATTACCACGGGAAGTCACCGAGGAGGAGCAGAGAGATTACCACGGGAAGTCACCGAGGAGGAGCAGAGAGATTACCACGGGAAGTCACTGAGGAGCAGAGAGATTACCACGGGAAGTCACCGAGGAGGAGCAGAGAGATTACCACGGGAAGTCACTGAGGAGGAACAGAGAGATTACCACGGGAAATCACTGAGGAGGAGCAGAGAGATTACCACGGGAAGTCACAGAGGAGGAGCAGAGAGATTACCACGGGAAGTCACCGAGGAGGAGCAGAGAGATTACCACAGGAAGTCACAGAGGAGGAGCAGAGAGATTACCACGGCAAGTCACCGAGGAGGAGCAGAGAGATTAAAACAGGAAGTCACCGAGGAGGAGCTGAGAGATTACCACGGGAAGTCACTGAGGAGGAGCAGAGAGATTACCACGGGAAGTCACCGAGGAGGAGCAGAGAGATTACCACGGGAAGTCACTGAGGAGGAGCAGAGAGATTACCACGGGAAGTCACCGAGGAGGAGCAGAGAGATTACCACGGGAAGTCACTGAGGAGGAGCAGAGAGATTAAAACAGGAAGTCACCGAGGAGGAGCTGAGAGATTACCACGGGAAGTCACCGAGGAGGAGCAGAGAGATTACCAGGAAGTCATCGAGGAGGAGCAGAGAGATTACCACGGGAAGTCACTGAGGAGGAGCAGAGAGATTACCACGGGAAGTCACTGAGGAGGAGCAGAGAGATTACCACGGGAAGTCACAGAGGAAGAGCAGAGAGATTACCACGGGAAATCACTGAGGAGGAGCAGAGAGATTACCTTTGGAAATCACCGAGGAGGAGCAGAGAGATTACCATGGGAAATCACTGAGGAGGAGCAGAGTGATTACCACGGGAAGTCACAGAGGAGGAGCAGAGCAATTACCACGGTAAATCACAGAGGAAGAGCAGAGAGATTACCACGGGAAATCACTGAGGAGGAGCAGAGAGATTACCACGGGAAGTCACCGAGGAGGAGCAGAGAGATTACCACGGGAAGTCACTGAGGAGGAGCAGAGAGATTACCACGGGAAGTCACTGAGGAGGAGCAGAGAGATTACCACGGGAAGTCACTGAGGAGGAGCAGAGATATTACCATGGGAAGTCACCGAGGAGGAGCAGAGAGATTACCACGGGAAATCACTGAGGAGGAGCAGAGAGATTACCACGGGAAGTCACAGAGGAGGAGCAGAGAGATTACCACGGGAAGTCACCGAGGAGGAGCAGAGAGATTACCACGGGAAGTCACCGAGGAGGAGCAGAGAGATTACCACGGGAAGTCACAGAGGAGGAGCAGAGAGATTACCACGGGAAGTCACCGAGGAGCAGAGAGATTACCACGGGAAGTCACTGAGGAGGAGCAGAGAGATTACCACGGGAAGTCACTGAGGAGGAGCAGAGAGATTACCAAGGGAAGTCACAGAGGAGGAGCAGAGAGATTACCACGGGAAGTCACTGAGGAGGAGCAGAGAGATTACCAAGGGAAGTCACAGAGGAGGAGCAGAGAGATTACCACGGGAAGTCACTGAGGAGGAGCCCAGAGATTACCACGGGAAGTCACCGAGGAGGAGCAGAGAGATTACCACGGGAAGTCACCGAGGAGGAGCAGAGAGATTATCACGGGAAGTCACGGAGGAGGAGCAGAGAGATTACCACGGGAAGTCACAGAGGAGGAGCAGAGAGATTACCATGGGAAGTCACCGAGGAGGAGCAGAGAGATTACCACGGGAAGTCACAGAGGAGGAGCAGAGAGATTACCACTGGAAGTCACCGAGGAGGAGCACAGAGATTACCACGGGAAGTCACTTAGGAGGAGCAGAGAGATTACCACGGGAAGTCACAGAGGAGGAGCAGAGAGATTACCACGGGAAGTCACCGAGGAGGAGCAGAGAGATTACCACGGGAAGTCACCGAGGAGGAGCAGAGAGATTACCACGGGAAGTCACCGAGGAGGAGCAGATAGATTACCACGGGAAGTCACCGAGGAGGAGCACAGAGATTATCATGGGAAGTCACCGAGGAGGAGCAGAGAGATTACCACGGGAAGTCACCGAGGAGGAGCAGAGAGATTACCACGGGAAGTCACCGAGGAGGAGCAGAGAGATTACCACGGGAAGTCACCGAGGAGGAGCAGAGAGATTACCACGGGAAGTCACCGAGGAGGAGCAGAGAGATTACCACGGGAAGTCACTGAGGAGGAGCAGAGAGATTACCACGGGAAGTCACCGAGGAGGAGCAGAGAGATTACAACGGGAAGTCACCGAGGAGGAGCTGAGAGATTACCACGGGAAGTCCCTGAGGAGGAGCAGAGAGATTACCACGGGAAGTCACCGAGGAGGAGCAGAGAGATTACCATGGGAAGTCACCGAGGAGGAGCAGAGAGATTACCACGGGAAGTCACCGAGGAGGAGCAGAGAGACTACAATGGGAAGTCACCGAGGAGGAGCAGAGAGATTACCACGGGAAGTCACTGAGGAGGAGCAGAGAGATTACCACGGGAAGTCACCGAGGAGGAGCAGAGAGATTACCACGGGAAGTCACTGAGGAGGAGCAGAGAGATTACCACGGGAAGTCACTGAGGAGGAGCAGAGAGATTACCACGGGAAGTCACTGAGGAGGAGCAGAGAGATTACCAAGGGAAGTCACAGAGGAGGAGCAGAGAGATTACCACGGGAAGTCACTGAGGAGGAGCACAGAGATTACCACGGGAAGTCACTGAGGAGGAGCAGAGAGATTACCACGGGAAGTCACCGAGGAGGAGCAGAGAGATTACCATGGGAAGTCACCGATGAGGAGCAGAGAGATTACCACGGGAAGTCACCGAGGAGGAGCAGAGAGATTACCACGGGAAGTCACCGAGGAGGAGCAGAGAGATTACCATGGGAAGTCACTGAGGAGGAGCAGAGAGATTACCACGGGGAGTCACTGAGGAGGAGCAGAGAGATTACCACGGGAAGTCACCGAGGAGGAGCAGAGAGATTACAACGGGAAGTCACCGAGGAGGAGCAGAGAGATTACCACGGGAAGTCACTGAGGAGGAGCAGAGAGATTACCACGGGAAGTCACCGAGGAGGAGCAGAGAGATTACCATGGGAAGTCACCGATGAGGAGCAGAGAGATTACCACGGGAAGTCACCGAGGAGGAGCAGAGAGATTACAATGGGAAGTCACCGAGGAGGAGCAGAGAGATTACCACGGGAAGTCACTGAGGAGGAGCAGAGAGATTACCACGGGAAGTCACCGAGGAGGAGCAGAGAGATTACCACGGGAAGTCACCGAGGAGCAGAGAGATTAACACGGGAAGTCACCGAGGAGGAGCAGAGAGATTACCACGGGAAGTCACTGAGGAGGAGCACAGAGATTACCACGGAAGTCACCGAGGAGGAGCAGAGAGATTACCACGGGAAGTCACCGAGGAGGAGCAGAGAGATTACCACGGGAAGTCACTGAGGAGGAGCAGAGAGATTACCACGGGAAGTCACTGAGGAGGAGCAGAGAGATTACCACGGGAAGTCACTGAGGAGGAGCAGAGAGATTACCACGGGAAGTCACCGAGGAGGAGCAGAGAGATTACCACGGGATGTCACCGAGGAGGTGCAGAGAGATTACCACGGGAAGTCACCGAGGAGGTGCAGAGAGATTACCACAGGAAGTCACTGAGGAGGAGCAGAGAGATTACCACGGGAAGTCACCGAGGAGGAGCAGAGAGATTACCATGGGAAATCACCGAGGAGGAGCAGAGAGATTACCACGGGAAGTCACCGAGGAGGAGCAGAGAGATTACCACGGGAAGTCACCGAGGAGGAGCAGAGAGATTACCACGGGAAGTCACAGAGGAGGAGCAGAGAGATTACCACGGGAAGTCACCGAGGAGGAGCAGAGAGATTACCACGGGAAGTCACAGAGGAGGAGCAGAGAGATTACCACGGGAAGTCACAGAGGAGGAGCAGAGAGATTACCACGGGAAGTCACCGAGGAGGAGCAGACAGAATCTCAGGCAGCCGCACTAAAACCGCATGTCCTTCCACTTCACACCCAAATGATGGAAGTTTCCTGCAGCGTCCCGGCTAATAACTAGCTGGACAACTTGTTCTGGCTTGGTGCTTACGCGCTATATGGTCCGACTCCAGCAATCTCCTGTCGCAGGTGATATTACGAACTACTGTAGAGTGCAGACAATAGCTTTCGTTTCATGGCGTGACGCCATCTCCGGTCGGTATCACAAGCTCATAATTATTCACTGCCAGTAGGGGTGGGAGAAATGTCACCCGGATCAGTCTCAGACAGGCAGATTCAAGTTTTTAGACATGTGTACGCCCACGCCCTCGCCCGCACGCCCTTTCCGTTATGCCCTCTCCTGGTACGCCCTCTCCCGTAAGCCCTCTTCCGTAAACTCTCACTCCATGTTGTTTCCTCCTCTCCTTGGCCCCACTCCCTGGCTCCTGACACCTCCTCCTGATTGGCTGCATTACCCAGCAGTAGTCAATCTGGATGGAGGAAGCCGCCCCGCCCCCCAGCAACAGCCCTGCCCTCTCCCTGCTTGGGGTAAATCCCGTGGCCCCCCAAGCCGGTCAGGTCACTATGTCCAGAGAGGTAATGCCGGTATACACGTCCAGAGAGGTAATACCGGTATACACATACACGCCCAGAGAGGTAATACCGGTATACACATATATGTCCAGAGCGGTAATACCGGTATACACATACACGCCCAGAGAGGTAATACCGGTATACATATACACGCCCAGAGAGGTAATACCGATATACACATACACGCCCAGAGAGGTAATACCAGACACATACACGGCCAAAGATGTAATACAGGTATACACATACACACCCAGAGAGGTAATACCGGTATACACATACACGCCCAAAGATGTAATACCGGTATACACATACACGCCCAGAGAGGTAATACCGGTATACACATACACGCCCAGAGAGGTAATACCGGTATACACATACACGCCCAGAGAGGTAATACCGGTATACACATACACGCCCAGAGAGGTAATACCGGTATACACATACACGCCCAGAGAGGTAATACCGGTATACACATACACACCCAGAGAGGTAATACCGGTATACACATACACCCAGAGAGGTAATACCGGTATACACATACACGCTCAGAGTGGTAATACCAGTATACAAATACACACCCAGAGAGGTAATACTGGTATACACATACACGCCCCGAGAGTTAATACAGGTATACACATACATGCCCAGAGAGGTAATACCGGTATACACATACAGTAGACACCCAGAGAGGTAATACTGGTATACACATACATGCCCAGAGAGGTAATACCGGTATACACATACACGCCCAGAGAGGTAATACCGGTATACACATACACGCCCAGAGAGGTAATACCGGTATACACATACACGCCCAGAGAGGTAATACCGGGATACACATACACGCCCAGAGAGGTAATACCGGGATACACATACACGCCCAGAGAGGTAATACCGGTATACACATACACGCCCAGAGAGGTAATACCGATATACACATACACGCCCAGAGAGGTAATACCAGACACATACACAGCCAAAGATGTAATACAGGTATACACATACACACCCAGATAGGTAATACCGGTATACACATACACGCCCAAAGATGTAATACCGGTATACACATACACGCCCAGAGAGGTAATACCGGTATACAAATACACACCCAGAGAGGTAATACCTGTACACATACACCCAGAGAGGTAATACCGGTATACACATACACGCTCAGAGTGGTAATACCGGTATACAAATACACACCCAGAGAGGTAATACTGGTATACACATACACGCCCGAGAGTTAATACAGGTATACACATACACGCCCAGAGAGGTAATACCAGTATACACATACAGTAGACACCCAGAGAGGTGATACTGGTATACACATACATGCCCAGAGAGGTAATACCGGTATACTCAAACACGCCCAGAGACGTAATACCGATATACACATACACGCCCAGAGAGGTAATACCGGTATACACATACACGCCCAGAGAGGTAATACCGGTATACACATACACGCCCAGAGAGGTAATACCGGGATACACATACACGCCCAGAGAGGTAATACCGGTATACACATACACGCCCAGAGAGGTAATACCGGGATACACATACACGCCCAGAGAGGTAATACCGGTATACACATACACGCCCAGAGAGGTAATACCGGTATACACATACACACCCAGAGAGGTAATACCGGTATACACATACAGGCCCAGAGAGGTAATACCGGTATACACATACACCCAGAGAGGTAATACCGGTATACACATACACGTCCAGAGAGGTAATACCGGTATACACATGCACGCCCAGAGAGGTAATACCGGTATACACATACACGCCCAGAGAGGTAATACCGGTATACACATACACGCCCAGAGGGGTAATACCGGTATACACATACACGGTCAGAGAGGTAATACCGGTATACACATACACGCCCAGAGAGGTAATACCGGTATACACATGCACGCCCAGAGAGGTAATACCGGTATACACATACACGCCCAGAGAGGTAATACCGGTATACACATACACGCCCAGAGAGGTAATACCGGTATACACATACACGCCCAGAGAGGTAATACCGGTATACACATACACACCCAGAGAGGTAATACTGGTATACTCATACACGCCCAGAGACGTAATACCGATATACACATACACGCCCAGAGAGGTAATACTGGTATACACATACATGCCCAGAGAGGTAATACCGGTATACTCATACACGCCCAGAGACGTAATACCGATATACACATACACGCCCAGAGAGGTAATACCGGTATACACATACACGCCCAGAGAGGTAATACCGGTATACACATACACGCCCAGAGAGGTAATACCGGGATACACATACACGCCCAGAGAGGTAATACCGGTATACACATACACGCCCAGAGAGGTAATACCGGGATACACATACACGCCCAGAGAGGTAATACCGGTATACACATACACGCCCAGAGAGGTAATACCGGTATACACATACACACCCAGAGAGGTAATACCGGTATACACATACAGGCCCAGAGAGGTAATACCGGTATACACATACACCCAGAGAGGTAATACCGGTATACACATACACGCCCAGAGAGGTAATACCGGTATACACATGCACGCCCAGAGAGGTAATACCGGTATACACATACACGCCCAGAGAGGTAATACCGGTATACACATACACGCCCAGAGAGGTAATACCGGTATACACATACACACCCAGAGAGGTAATACCAGTATACACGTACACACCCAGAGAGGTAATACCGGTATACACACACATGACCAGTATTATCTCTCATTTTTTTACTGGACAGTGTCCAAATACAGGACAGTCCTGTTCCATACTGGACACCTGGCAACCCTATCCGGGAGCCAGCTCTGCGTGTTACACATTAAGTGAAAAACTATTTTACACAACTCTAATGCATAATCTGTCCTAGCATTTATTTTAACAGTGAAAATGATTCCTTCCTATAACTTATTGTTACACGTGGGGCATTTGTACATTTCCAATATATATATACAGTGTATATATAAAACAGAAAGTGAATCCCTGCGCTTCTCCCTTTGGGATAGCAATCAATGGGGAATATAAATATATGTATGGTGTAAATACCTATAAGAAAAAATTGAGCAGTTTGTGGCAGGCCAGCCCCTCCTCTTCTAGGTATATAATCTCCTAGCAAGAGCCCCTTATTTCACTTCACTTACATGTGAGTATCTGCACTGGTATATACCAGTTTTTAATTGCACTAGGTTATATAAACATATGCTTTGATATTTTAACCCCTTCTGGGCTTATTTCACATAACACTAGTATACATTTACCGTAGGGACCTGCTAATGAAACTTACCTTGACGTGGTTAGCAGGCTTGGCATTATTTGATCAAAGGATGTATACCAAAAGTCTCCTTTTTTCTTATAGGTATTTACACCATAAATATATTTATATTCCCCATTGATTTCTATCCCAAAGGGAGAAGCGCAGGGATTCACCAGGGAATTTAGACCAGGGTAATGCAGTTGATGTGGTCTTAGAGGTAATACCGGTATACATATACACGCCCAGAGAGGTAATACCGATATACACATACACGCCCAGAGAGGTAATACCAGACACATACACGGCCAAAGATGTAATACAGGTATACACATACACACCCAGAGAGGTAATACCGGTATACACATACACGCCCAAAGATGTAATACCGGTATACACATACACGCCCAGAGAGGTAATACCGGTATACACATACACGCCCAGAGAGGTAATACCGGTATACACATACACGCCCAGAGAGGTAATACCGGTATACACATACACGCCCAGAGAGGTAATACCGGTATACACATACACGCCCAGAGAGGTAATACCGGTATACACATACACACCCAGAGAGGTAATACCGGTATACACATACACCCAGAGAGGTAATACCGGTATACACATACACGCTCAGAGTGGTAATACCAGTATACAAATACACACCCAGAGAGGTAATACTGGTATACACATACACGCCCCGAGAGTTAATACAGGTATACACATACATGCCCAGAGAGGTAATACCGGTATACACATACAGTAGACACCCAGAGAGGTAATACTGGTATACACATACATGCCCAGAGAGGTAATACCGGTATACACATACACGCCCAGAGAGGTAATACCGGTATACACATACACGCCCAGAGAGGTAATACCGGTATACACATACACGCCCAGAGAGGTAATACCGGGATACACATACACGCCCAGAGAGGTAATACCGGGATACACATACACGCCCAGAGAGGTAATACCGGTATACACATACACGCCCAGAGAGGTAATACCGATATACACATACACGCCCAGAGAGGTAATACCAGACACATACACAGCCAAAGATGTAATACAGGTATACACATACACACCCAGAGAGGTAATACCGGTATACACATACACGCCCAAAGATGTAATACCGGTATACACATACACGCCCAGAGAGGTAATACCGGTATACAAATACACACCCAGAGAGGTAATACCTGTACACATACACCCAGAGAGGTAATACCGGTATACACATACACGCTCAGAGTGGTAATACCGGTATACAAATACACACCCAGAGAGGTAATACTGGTATACACATACACGCCTGAGAGTTAATACAGGTATACACATACACGCCCAGAGAGGTAATACCAGTATACACATACAGTAGACACCCAGAGAGGTGATACTGGTATACACATACATGCCCAGAGAGGTAATACCGGTATACTCAAACACGCCCAGAGACGTAATACCGATATACACATACACGCCCATAGAGGTAATACCGGTATACACATACACGCCCAGAGAGGTAATACCGGTATACACATACACGCCCAGAGAGGTAATACCGGGATACACATACACGCCCAGAGAGGTAATACCGGTATACACATACACGCCCAGAGAGGTAATACCGGGATACACATACACGCCCAGAGAGGTAATACCGGTATACACATACACGCCCAGAGAGGTAATACCGGTATACACATACACACCCAGAGAGGTAATACCGGTATACACATACAGGCCCAGAGAGGTAATACCGGTATACACATACACCCAGAGAGGTAATACCGGTATACACATACACGTCCAGAGAGGTAATACCGGTATACACATGCACGCCCAGAGAGGTAATACCGGTATACACATACACGCCCAGAGAGGTAATACCGGTATACACATACACGCCCAGAGGGGTAATACCGGTATACACATACACGGTCAGAGAGGTAATACCGGTATACACATACACGCCCAGAGAGGTAATACCGGTATACACATGCACGCCCAGAGAGGTAATACCGGTATACACATACACGCCCAGAGAGGTAATACCGGTATACACATACACGCCCAGAGAGGTAATACCGGTATACACATACACGCCCAGAGAGGTAATACCGGTATACACATACACACCCAGAGAGGTAATACTGGTATACTCATACACGCCCAGAGACGTAATACCGATATACACATACACGCCCAGAGAGGTAATACTGGTATACACATACATGCCCAGAGAGGTAATACCGGTATACTCATACACGCCCAGAGACGTAATACCGATATACACATACACGCCCAGAGAGGTAATACCGGTATACACATACACGCCCAGAGAGGTAATACCGGTATACACATACACGCCCAGAGAGGTAATACCGGGATACACATACACGCCCAGAGAGGTAATACCGGTATACACATACACGCCCAGAGAGGTAATACCGGGATACACATACACGCCCAGAGAGGTAATACCGGTATACACATACACGCCCAGAGAGGTAATACCGGTATACACATACACACCCAGAGAGGTAATACCGGTATACACATACAGGCCCAGAGAGGTAATACCGGTATACACATACACCCAGAGAGGTAATACCGGTATACACATACACGCCCAGAGAGGTAATACCGGTATACACATGCACGCCCAGAGAGGTAATACCGGTATACACATACACGCCCAGAGAGGTAATACCGGTATACACATACACGCCCAGAGAGGTAATACCGGTATACACATACACACCCAGAGAGGTAATACCAGCATACACGTACACACCCAGAGAGGTAATACCGGTATACACACACATGACCAGTATTATCTCTCATTTTTTTACTGGACAGTGTCCAAATACAGGACAGTCCTGTTCCATACTGGACACCTGGCAACCCTATCCGGGAGCCAGCTCTGCGTGTTACACATTAAGTGAAAAACTATTTTACACAACTCTAATGCATAATCTGTCCTAGCATTTATTTTAACAGTGAAAAGGATTCCTTCCTATAACTTATTGTTACACGTGGGGCATTTGTACATTTCCAATATATATATACAGTGTATATATAAAACAGAAAGTGAATACCTGCGCTTCTCCCTTTGGGATAGCAATCAATGGGGAATATAAATATATGTATGGTGTAAATACCTATAAGAAAAAATTGAGCAGTTTGTGGCAGGCCAGCCCCCCTCTTCTAGGTATATAATCTCCTAGCAAGAGCCCCTTATTTCACTTCACTTACATGTGAGTATCTGCACTGGTATATACCAGTTTTTAATTGCACTAGGTTATATAAACATATGCTTTGATATTTTAACCCCTTCTGGGCTTATTTCACATAACACTAGTATACATTTACCGTAGGGACCTGCTAATGAAACTTACCTTGACGTGGTTAGCAGGCTTGGCATTATTTGATCAAAGGATGTATACCAAAAGTCTCCTTTTTTCTTATAGGTATTTACACCATAAATATATTTATATTCCCCATTGATTTCTATCCCAAAGGGAGAAGCGCAGGGATTCACCAGGGAATTTAGACCAGGGTAATGCAGTTGATGTGGTCTACTTAGATTTTGCAAAGGCTTTTGATACGGTTTCACACAAGAGGTTGGTGTAAAAAATAAAGAAAATTGGACTCAGTAATAATATATGCACCTGGATTGAAAACTGGTTAAAGGACAGACAACAGAGGGTTGTCATAAATGGAACTTTTTCAGGTTGGGCTAAAGTCGTGAGTGGAGTACCTCAGGGATCGGTACTGGGACCCCTGCTTTTTAACGTGTTTATTAGTGACCTTGAGGTTGGGATCGAGAGCAAAGTCTCCATCTTTGATGATGATACTAAATTGTGTAATGTAATAGAATCAGAGCAGGATGTAATTTCTCTTCAGAAGGACTTGGAGAGACTGGAAACGTGGGCAGGTAAATGGCAGATGAGGTTTAATACAGATAAATGTAAGGTTATGCATTTGGGATGCAAGAATAAAAAGGCGACTTACAAATTAAATGGAGATATATTGGGGGAATCCTTGATGGAGAAGGATTTAGGAGTGCTTGTAGACAGCAGGCTTAGCAATAGTGCCCAATGTCATGCAGTAGCTGCAAAGGCAAACAAGATCTTATCTTGCATCAAACGGGCAGTGGATGGAAGGGAAGTAAACATAATTATGCCCCTTTACAAAGCATTAGTAAGACCACACCTTGAATATGGAGTACAATTTTGGGCACCAATCCTAAGAAAAGACATTATGGAACTAGAGAGAGTGCAGAGAAGAGCCACCAAATTAATAAAGGGGATGGACATTCTAACTTATGAGGAGAGGCTAGCTAAATTAGATTTATTTACATTAGAAAAGAGGCGTCTAAGAGGGGATATGATAACTGTATACAAATATATTCGGGGACAATACAAGGAGCTTTCAAAAGAACTATTCATCCCACGGGCAGTACAAAGGACTCGGGCCATCCCTTAAGGTTGGAGGAAAGGAGATTACACCAGCAACAAAGGAAAGGGTTCTTTACAGTAAGGGCAGTTACAGTGTGGAATTCATTACCCATGGAGACTGGGATGGCAGATACAATAGATTTGTTCAAAAAAAGGTTGGACATCTTTTTAGATGGGAAAGGTATACAGGGATATACCAAATAAGTATACATGGGAAGGATATTGATCCAGGGATTAATCCGATTGCCAATTCTTGGAGTCAGGAAGGAATTAATTTTTCCCCTTAATGGGGTTTTTTGTTTGCCTTCCTCTGGATCAATAAGTAAGTATAGATATAGAATAAAGTATCTGTTGTCTAAATTTAGCATAGGTTGAACTTGATGGACCTACGTCTTTTTTCAACCTCATCTACTATGTAACTATGTAACTTTCTGTTTTGCACATTTGTATGGCCATTTCCTTCACTAGCTGCATGCTCTTTACATGGAGAAGCGCAGTGATTATATATTTGTTTTACATTAGTGTATATATAATCTCTCTTTATTACAGGGGGCAGGAGCCGAGGTCCATACCATTGTAAAATATATATAATTATTTCTTCTGAAAACTGTATATCTGTCGGGGATTAGATTTGGAGGTCTGGGGCTGGAAAATACTCGTGGGGGTATCACTTGATGCCCTAATAAAGATCATTATTAAAAGAACCAAACATTGGATCCACGTGAGAATAGGCTGTAATGGAGACAATGGTATCCATATCCATATTGTTAAAAATCCCGTTTAAATCACGGTGGCTCCTTAATGCTTCGTTGTCTGCGCCAGCCGGGAACAATCTGGGCGATTCTGGCTTCCCCCCCCCCCCCCCCCCATTAAAGGAGCCTTTAATTTCAGCCGCTAATTGCCTATTTGATCAGACAAAAGGTGTTGTGAATGCAAGTAATTCCAGCTTTTGATCGGCACGTCTCTCTGCAGCTGGCGGACTGTCTGCGAAAACAAGGAAAAGCTAGAAGTATTTAATTATACAGGGGGCTAGCAAAAAAAAAAAAACAGCTCCTATCTGTGCAGAGAGACCCCGTCATGGGTCCGGGCTGTGCACATTTAGCTTTTCTGCTGGAGAGGTTTCCAGCATGCTTGGCCGTGATGTATACAAGGTTTGAAGCTTCTACATCGGCAGGCTTGGGCTGCAGCAGATAATAATCTCAGCCTGGAGAGGTTTTCATGTTGATCATGGTGAGAGGCCTCTGTTATCCTGACTCATGTGGTGGTTTTGACACGGTAATCACCTCAAGGGACGATTCCCCCTGTATAATGAGAGATAACAGAATTATCCCTGCTGCCAGGCCCCGGCAAAGCATACAAATGATCCCGTCATCATCTGCTCAGGAGAAACAATGCCACATCCTATGCCGTCCTCCTGGGAGTGAAGGCTTCGGTTATGGGTTGGTGACATGACCCTTCATAATAGCGCCATCTTGGATTTGTAGGTGCGGGGAGAGACACTGCTGTAGGTGCGGGGAGAGAAGTTGATGTAGGTGCAGGGAGAGAAGTTGCTGTAGGTGCTGGGAGAGAAGCTGCTGAAGGTGCTGGGAGAGAAGCTGCTGTAGGTGCGGGGAGAGAAGCTGCTGTAGGTGCTGGGAGAGAAGTTGCTGTAGGTGCGGGGAGAGAAGTTGCTGTAGGTGCTGGGAGAGAAGCTGCTGAAGGTGCTGGGAGAGAAGCTGCTGTAGGTGCGGGGAGAGAAGCTGCTGTAGGTGCTGGGAGAGAAGCTGCTGAAGGCTGAGGTCCAACCCTGCTTTGTCTGGAACTGTGTAGCTGAAGACTAAGGGAATCATTCTGTATACTAAGGAGTGACCATTTGGAGGTGTTGGGCCGAAAACTACCCGAATAGCCACTTCGGAGCATGTAGAATTGTTACCCCTTATTCAGCGTTGTAAAGCAGCCTTCTCCCTGCCGGAGACGTGAATGGCCGGTTAGTGCAGCTAGAGAGAGGACAGGGCACAGATAGATGAGGGATTTCAGTACAATTCAGAGGTGTCTGTGACTCTGGAGAAGGAGGCACAATATTTCTCCTCATTTAGTAGATGTTTCATTTTCCATAGATATTTTAGTATATACAGAAAGGGCCATAAAGTGTCTTTTGCCGCTGGAAGGAGTCTTGTGGAACAGCACTGCTTAGGAAATATGGGCTTAACAGTCAGTGTCTGCCTGATTGAAGGAGACGTTGGAGAGCTCTGGTCCTTATTAGGAGTCGTGATAAGTTCTTGTCATTGGCTCAGATTTTCACTGGCTGATACTTTCTGCTCTCCGCAGCTGGCTGGGCCAGGAGCCCTATCTATCGGCCTTAAGGGTTTCCTGCTTTCAGAGTTGCCTGTGGCACTGAAGACTGGCTTGTTACACCAGCCATGGCTAACCTGTGTATGCCCTGCGGTCGTCCCTGTTGTCCTGTCTCCACCATTGACGCAGCTTTGTCCTATAATGGGGAAAGGAAGTTTCGGAGCCTAAATACCCTGGAAGCATACTGACAGTTTGGGAAACTTAACCCTCTGTGAACAGCTATTTATTCTTAACAAGGGCTTATCTTGTGTCCACCTCCTAATTATCCCGGTTTTGTAAGGCGCTGGGGAGTAGCGCCTTACAAAACCGGGATAAACCGGGATGTGACATTAACCCTTGTGCTGCCAGTGCAGGCGGGGCCTGCAACGCAAGGGTAAATTCACGAGATACTTACTCTTCCGGGTTACCAGTGTTTCTGCTCCCGTTCGGAAAATCAAACTGGCCGCCATATCAGCTTTGGCCCCACGGGGCAACAGGGAGATGACGTTGCGGCTTCCTATTGGAGGGCACTGGCTGCCATCTCTGAATTTCCAAGAAGTATACCAGCACCAAAAACTCAGGAACCCAGGGGAAAGTGGAAGTCGCTAGAGCTCAGAAATATTGCAGGTCAGCCCCAGAGGTTCCCCTGGGGTCTGTAAAAAATCTATATTAATGGCGCAGTCCAAGCTGTATTTATTTATTTATAAAAATGTTTTACCAGGAAGTAATACAGTGAGAGTTACCTCTCGTTTTCACACGTGTCCTGGGCACAGAGTTATGATGACAGATACATAGTTACATTAAGTGAGCAGGTTATACATTATATACAAGACATTGCATGCAGTTAGAGATAATATATTATAGGCGTATGTAGCAGTTACAGACCAGGTTAAAATGTGAGACAGCTTTAGTTATGAAAGAACTTAGACTGGTGGCGGCTGTGAGAGTCTCCGGTAGACTGTTCCGGTTGTGGGGTGCACGGTAAGAGAAGGAGGAGCGGCCGGATACTTTGTTATTATTATAGGAGTTAAACTCGCATACACTTCTGGGGCGGGGTTGCATCCTTTGCATCTCTTTCCCTGTCTCCTATCCCAGCTTTCTTCGAAGCAGAATCTGATGGAGACACTTTCACTCCTGCAATCTGCATACAATAAGGAGGTTGATGTGCAACAGTTTTACTAGGAGTTATTTTCCGTAACCGACGTGTGCAGGGAAGACTCCGCACCTCTCCCGGAGAAGTTTAAGCTCATTGCAGGTGGTGCAGTGACTGACCCAAGAGTTCTCCATAGGAACATAGAATTTGAGGGCAGAACCGCTTGGCTCATGTACTTTGGCCATTTCCTTATCTGCTGTAAATCCCCAAGGCCTTGTTTATGAACAAGCTTCAAGACCTCACGTGTCTTCTTGATATGTCTTGTGACCCTCTGAATTACTCTTGGCTCAACTCTTCGAAGCAATGTGGCACATGTCACGTGAAGAACACCACAACAGTCACAGCTGAGCTGCTATAATCATAACACATCTACACGAAATACAATATAGAACAGGTTAACCATCAACCAAACAGCTTGTTTTGTTTGAATGGGATATTGGGAGATATCGGTGCCTAATCTATAAGCCGCGATAGCCCACATCTCGAGGCGTTTTCGGCCAAAATGCCCACTGCTATTCAGTAAGCCTCGATAAGTGGGCGATAAAGGCGTGAATTGTCAGTTTTTGCTGCCGTCCAAAACACATCACCGGGCGAGCAGCGATAAGCCACTTATCGGCAGGTTCTGAAACTCGCGCATTTCTAGTTGCCGCGATTAGGTTATCGAGGTTAATCGCGGCTCTAGAATGGCGAGGTTCTCCCCAAATCCTCACGCCAGGAAAATTTGGCGTGAGGCTGGGGTGAAGCTGCTGAGAGGCGGCGAGAGAGGAAAAGCAAACGCTTTTTTCCTGCCCCGGATTGATGCCGGGGGTCTCCGAAGCTGATACCCATTAAAACCAGCACCGGAGACCCCCGGCATGAATCCCATGCAATAAAAATGCATTTACAGGCAACTTCATTACCTAAGCGGCTAATCACTGAGGTAATGAAGGGGTTAGCTCCACCCGCAACCCCCCCGCAAGGCCTAAACACCCACCAAGAGCCAAATACCACCTTCACCCACCCCCGTTACCCACAATAAACCTGGCACTGGTGGTTAACTGGCAGCTAGGCGCTAAGGTAATGAAGCTGTTTTAGTAAAAAATGTAATACTAGTGTAGATGAGCAGGGGGTCTCCGGAGCAGAACTGCGCTGATTCGAGGTTCAGGGACCCCCTGCTTGCAGAGATACAGGCCCCGTTATGGGGTGCCGGTATCTCCTATGCATTTAAATCCCACGGTCATGTGACGCGGGACATTTCAATGCATAGGAGATACCGGCACCCCATAATGGGGCCTGTATCTCGGGAAGCAGGGGTACCCCGGACCTGAAACCAAACCGGTTCTGCTCCGGAGACCCCCTGCTCATCTACACTAGTATTCAAAATGTTATTAAAACCCTGCGATCGCTGGTGAGATATGCGCAGGGAGAGCGGCAGATCGCCGCAGAGCGCCGGGTGAGCACTTCTGAGACAGGCGAACATCTCGTCGCCGGCTGCTCAGCAGTTTGGGGTATTTTGCTATCGCAGGTAACCGAGGCGTTCTGATACCGTGATAGCAACGCTCAAAAAACTGGCGGCGTAACCGGACCAGCGATTATTTTTAATGAAGGCTTCTAGCACGGGCCCCATAGTGTTACTCAGAGTACATAGGCCCCATAGTGTTACTCAGAGTACATAGGCCCCATAGTGTTACTCAGAGTACGTAGGCCCCATAGTGTTGCTCAGAGTACATAGGCCCCATAGTGTTACTCAGAGTACATAGGCCCCATAGTGTTACTCAGAGTACATAGGCCCCATAGTGTTACTCAGAGTACATAGGCCCCATAGTGTTACTCAGAGTACATAGGCCCCATAGTGTTACTCAGAGTACATAGGCCCCATAGTGTTGCTCAGAGTACATAGAGGTCCCGTAGTGTTACTCAGGGTACATAGGCCCCATAGTGTTACTCAGAGTACATAGGCCCCATAGTGTTACTCAGAGTACATAGGCCCCATAGTGTTACTCAGAGTACATAGGCCCCATAGTGTTACTCAGAGTACATAGGCCCCATAGTGTTACTCAGAGTACATAGGCCCCATAGTGTTACTCAGAGTACATAGGCCCCATAGTGTTACTCAGAGTACATAGGCCCCATAGTGTTACTCAGAGTACGTAGGCCCCATAGTGTTGCTCAGAGTACATAGGCCCCATAGTGTTACTCAGAGTACATAGGCCCCATAGTGTTACTCAGAGTACATAGGCCCCATAGTGTTACTCAGAGTACATAGGCCCCATAGTGTTACTCAGAGTACGTAGGCCCCATAGTGTTGCTCAGAGTACATAGGCCCCATAGTGTTACTCAGAGTACATAGGCCCCATAGTGTTACTCAGAGTACATAGGCCCCATAGTGTTACTCAGAGTACATAGGCCCCATAGTGTTACTCAGAGTACATAGGCCCCATAGTGTTACTCAGAGTACGTAGGCCCCATAGTGTTGCTCAGAGTACATAGGCCCCATAGTGTTACTCAGAGTACATAGGCCCCATAGTGTTACTCAGAGTACATAGGCCCCATAGTGTTACTCAGAGTACATAGGCCCCATAGTGTTACTCAGAGTACATAGGCCCCATAGTGTTACTCAGAGTACATAGGCCCCATAGTGTTACTCAGAGTACATAGGCCCCATAGTGTTATTCAGAGTACATAGGCCGCATAGTGTTACTCAGAGTACATAGGCCCCACAGTGTTACTCAGAGTACATAGGCCCCATAGTGTTACTCAGAGTACATAGGCCCCATAGTGTTACTCAGAGTACATAGGCCCCATAGTGTTACTCAGAGTACATAGGCCCCATAGTGTTACTCAGAGTACATAGGCCCCATAGTGTTACTCAGCGTACATAGGCCCCATAGTGTTGCTCAGAGTACATAGGCCCCATAGTGTTGCTCAGAGTACATAGGCCCCATAGTGTTACTCAGAGTACATAGGCCCCATAGTGTTACTCAGAGTACATAGGCCCCATAGTGTTACTCAGAGTACATAGGCCCCATAGTGTTACTCAGAGTACATAGGCCCCATAGTGTTACTCAGAGCACATAGGCCCCATAGTGTTACTCAGAGTACATAGGCCCCATAGTGTTACTCAGAGTACATAGGCCCCATAGTGTTACTCAGAGAACATAGGCCCCATAGTGTTACTCAGAGTACATAGGCCCCATAGTGTTACTCAGAGTACATAGGCCCCATAGTGTTACTCAGAGAATATAGGCCCCATAGTGTTACTCAGAGTACATAGGCCCCATAGTGTTACTCAGAGTACATAGGCCCCATAGTGTTACTCAGAGTACATATGCCCCATAGTGTTACTCAGAGTACATAGGCCCCATAGTGTTACTCAGAGTACATAGGCCCCATAGTGTTACTCAGAGAACATAGGCCCCATAGTGTTACTCAGAGAACATAGGCCCCATAGTGTTACTCAGAGAACATAGGCCCCATAGTGTTACTCAGAGAACATAGGCTGCAGTGCTGGCAGATAACAAAGGATTGTGATGTGTACTTTTTGCTTTCATCCCAAATCAGTGTTTTTAGCATTCCTGCTACTGACATCTCCTCACAGCCGGGGGGAAATGAGATCGGTGTGCCCCTTGCCATGAATCGAGACAAGACCTGAACATTAAATATTCCAATGTCTTCCACTGGAGCTAAAATTACCTCGTTTTGATTACAAATTCTTGCATGAACCTTCCCTTATTATTAAAATTATAAAAGCCTCAACTAACGTCAGTTTACTAGGGCAGCAACCACTGCTAAACTCTGTGCGCGCGTTCACAACGAGACTCAACGGGAGGTATTTTAATTAGATTGTTCCAGCTTTCTTGCTAAAGATGGTAGTGCAGATATGACCAAATACATACTGTATATTGTTTTCCCCCAAAAGCATGTCCTATTTATATAATCCAATCTCCGAGGCACCCCATCAGGATGTCAACAGGATAAGTTTGCCAGCAGTCCTATAAAACTGTTCAGAAACAATGAAATACCCAATTACTACTAAATATTACATTTGCATTCATGATTACAGTGTATCACAATTACAGTATTCATGAATGTGGTTCTAAATTCCAATGTTTCTATTATTTTAGGCCGTGTCTTTGATTAATAATACACGAGGATCACTTCATGTTTTCTCATGGGGAATCCTTCAGGTAGCCTTTGGTGGCATTGAAGTCATGTTGAGAAACACAGACATATGTCATAGTAGCCTTGTCAGCTCATGATAAGACATCTCTATGATGGTTTCATCCGTCACACTGGTGGATGAGACTCGCATGCTCTTTGCAGCCAGGGAGCCCCTTGGATGTGATCACCAAACAGTGGATTCCTGCTATTTCTTGCGTGTGTCTCGTGAGAGAGTTTGTGCATATCTGTCCTCTCAGATCTCGCCCACTTCTGAGTGACAGAGAACAGTCCAGATAACCAGACATTCAAATACCACGAAGCACATAAAGATGACACCCATAGAGGGTGGCCACAGTTATTCATCGCTTATTCATGTTGAATGTGATGTCTGTGTTGTCTCTTTGCTTTTATAAAAAGACCTCCCACATTGCTGTGTTCTATGTATGGAAGGTTCCTCAGAGAAGAGCTTCCGTAGGTAATGGTTTCCGGTGCACTGTGTAATAATACAATTTTGATGTGGGTCAGACATAAAAACATAAAAACCAGTGCTAATCACGAATTGTACGCAATCTGGTGCATGAAGGTTGTACAATGTCCCCTAATACCCAGTCAATAAATAAAAATATTACGTGTGACCTCCGGCACTCAATAGAAAACGTATGTCAAGAAAAATTGGATTTAATCAGATCAATAACAAAATACACGTAAACACTGCAACACTCGTGTGTAATTTAAGACCACATCCCATCTACTTCTCATAGTTAAGTACAACTGAATTGCCAAAGGGGAAAAACACCTATGCCAAATTCATAAATGGAACAATAAAAGAAATGGAGCAAACTGATGATCTATCTGCCTGAATGACAGGGGCTCTATCTGTCCTGATCCCACGCACTCTGCACAACAAACAGGAACATGGAAATAACCCATATACCAAAACAAGAAGAACATTGCCCGAACATCAGCGTCATTATATCAGTGAGCAAAGTTTCAGGGGGCTACGTTTTGAGCTCTAAGGCCCTTCCTCAAGCCCATTCCCATATCTGTAAAAAAAAATCTCATGCGGTACTTCCCTTTAATACCTTCTCCGCGCCACATTCTATGCCTCCTCCGCACCACATTCTATGCCTCCTCCGCACCACATTCTATGCCTCCTCCGCACCACATTCTATGCCTCCTCCGCACCACATTCTATGCCTCCTCCGCGCCACATTCTATGCCTCCTCCATGTTCTATGCCTCCTCCGAGTTCTATGCCTTCTCCGCGCCACATTCTATGCCTCCTCCGAGTTCTATGCCTCCTCCGCACCACATTCTATGCCTCCTCCGCGTTCTATGCCTCCTCCGCACCACATTCTATGCCTCCTCCGCGTTCTATGCCTCCTCCGCACCACATTCTATGCCTTCTCCGCGCCACATTCTATACCTCCTCCGCACCACATTCTATGCCTCCTCCGCGTTCTATGCCTCCTCCGCACCACATTCTATGCCTCCTCCGCGTTCTATGCCTCCTCCGCACCACATTCTATGCCTCCTCCGAGTTCTATGCCTCCTCCGCACCACGTTCTATGCCTCCTCCGCACCACATTCTATGCCTCCTCCGCACCACATTCTATGCCTCCTCCGCGTTCTATGCCTCCTCCGCACCACATTCTATGCCTCCTCCGCGTTCTATGCCTCCTCCGCACCACATTCTATGCCTCCTCCGCGTTCTATGCCTCCTCCGCACCACGTTCTATGCCTCCTCCGCACCACATTCTATGCCTCCTCCGCACCACATTCTATGCCTCCTCCGCGCCACATTCTATGCCTTCTCCGCGCCACGTTCTATGCCTCCTCCATGTTCTATGCCTCCTCCGCACCACATTCTATGCCTCCTCCGCACCACGTTCTATGCCTCCTCCGCGTTCTATGCCTCCTCCACACCAAATTCTATGCCTCCTCCACACCACATTCTATGCCTCCTCCGCACCACATTCTATGCCTCCTCCGCACCACATTCTACTCCTCCTCCGCGTTCTATGCCTCCTCCGCACCACATTCTATGCCTCCTCCGCACCACATTCTATGCCTCCTCTGCACCACATTCTACTCCTCCTCCGCGTTCTATGCCTCCTCCGCACCACATTCTACTCCTCCGCTTTCAATGCCTCCTCCGCACACATTCTATGCTTACTCCACATTTTATGCCTCCTCCACATTCTACTCCTCCGCGTTCTATGCCTCCTCCGCACCACATTCTATGCTTTCTCCACATTCTATGCCTCCTCCGCGTTCTATGCCTCCTCCGCACCACATTCTATGCTTTCTCCACATTTTATGCCTCCTCCACATTCTACTCCTCCTCCGCGTTCTATGCCTCCTCCGCGTTCTATGCCTCCTCCGCACCACATTCTAGCCTATTCTGCGTTCTATGCCTCCTCCGCACCACATTCTATGCCTCCTCCACATTCTATGCCTCCTCCACATTCTATGCCTCCTCCATGTTCTATGCCTCCTCCGCGTTCTATGTCTCCTCTGCGATCTATGCCTCCTCCATGTTCTATGCCTCCTCTCCATTCTATGCCTCCTCTGCTATCTATGCCTCCTCCATGTTCTATGCCTCCTCTCCATTCTATGCCTCCTCCATGTTCTATGCCTCCTCTCCTTTCTATGCCTCCTCTGCATATAATGCCTCCTCTGTGTTCTATGCCTCCTACACGTTCTATGCCTCCTCTCTGTTCTATGTCTCCTCCGCGTTCTATGCCTCCTCCGCGTTCTATGCCGCCTCCGCGTTCTATACTTCTTCTGTGTTCTATACCTCCTCTGTGTTCTATGCCTCCTCCGTGTTCTGTGCCTCCTCCGTGCTCTATGCCTCCTCCGTGTTCTATACCTCCTCCGTGTTCTGTGCCTCCTCCGTGTTCTATGTCTCCTCCACTTTCTATGCTTCCTCTGCGTTCTATGCCTCCTCAAACCAAACCCCTCCCATGTCTCAGCTCACGGTGACCCAGATACACCAACGCTTGGCATCCTTTTCTGGAACAGGCCCATATTTAAAAGAAATTATAAAAAATAATGTAATAATACTGAGAAGAGTCTGATTTCTGTAATAAACGTTCATATGTCTAGATCAGGAGTGGCCATGTTCAGTCCTCAAGGGCCATCAGCAGATCAGGTATTAGGATATCCCTGATTCAGCACAGGGGGGGCTCAATCAGTCCATGTTTCAGGAGAGGTGGCTCAATCAGTCCCTGCTTTAGCACAGGTGGCTCAATCAGAGGCTCAGTCTTTGACTGAGACACCTGTGCTGAAGCAGGGACTGATTGGACCACCTGTGCTGAAGCTGGGATATCCTTAAGACCTGACTTGTTGGGTGTGGTCTTGAGGATAGGGGTTGAGCAGGTCTGCAATAGAAGATAAAGATTGGCTCAATGGATTACCAATAAAATGGATGTATTAGGAACATGACTGATCCAGGCTGACGTACACAAAGGATCCTATTATCCGGGTATAAACCAACATATTGTCAGGGTTTCATTGTGGAGGTGGCAGCAGAAATGTGGTTGTAAAGTTTATTTGACCAATTAAAGGTCTATGTAAATACCAGTTAGGAAAACCCGTAGGCTGTAGGGCACCATCTAGCTGCCATTAGTAATAACAGGACGTTTGGAAGAATATATTGAAAATACCCAGCAGAATTTCATTCAACTCTGCCCCAAATTATTGGGTTCAGCCGTTCCAAACACAAGACTTTGAACCACTTAAATGCTAAAGAGGAAGTCTGTGTCGTTCCTTTTATTTAGGGATTCATCATATTAAAGTCATTAACACCAATTAAAAGATCTCTAAATAAGTCCCTGCTGTTTTCAGGCTGTGGCCTTGAAGACGCAGGTCCTGGATTCGTGTTTGAAACGATCATACAAAGTGCCTATCATAATTCCACGTCACAGAGACACCTTTAAACGCGCGCTGCTTTAACCCCTTAATACTTGTGCGTTGTGTTGTGGAATACAATGTATCACATGTTCTATACACTCAGTATTACTCCATATTTTTTTTTTTGTTAGCAAGGAAATGTTGATATTTAGGCCTTTAATGTGATGTTACCTAAAACACAAATGGCCGTTATCGGACGCTCTAGGACATTTGGTCATGGCAGTATCGCCGCTACTCGCCCCATCGCTGGGACCTGACGCCGCCGGCCGTTTCGCCACTAAGGTAAGTGCTTAAGCTTAACCCCTACCCTAAGCCCATACTCTAAACCCCCTATCCTAAAACCACCTACCCCAAGCCCTTATCCTAAAAACCCCTACCCTAAAACCACCTACCCTAAGCCCTTACCCTGAAACCCCCTACCCTAAGCCCTTACCCTGAAACCCCCTACCCTAAGCCCTTACCCTGAAACCTCCTACCCTAAGCCCTTACCCTGAAACCCCCTACCCTAAGTCCTTACCCTGAAACCTCATACCCTAATAAGCCCTTACCCGGAAACCCCCTACCCTAAGCCCTTACCCTGAAACCCCCTACCCTAAGCCCTTACCCTGAAACCTCCTACCCTAAGCCCTTACCCTGAAAACCCTACCCTTGCCCTAAACACTAAAACTTACCTTCTCCTAGAAGCGGGCAGTGGTGGGGGTTCCACTGGCGGGGGTTCCAGTGGCGGATGGGCTGTGCAGAGAGTCCATCTGTTGCCAAACGCGGGCGGTCATTTGGTGACGGCGTTAACGGTCATGATCAGATGTCCCATTCCGTTAACTGATAACTGCGGTTAACGATTATCCTCAGAGCTAAATGCAGTGTCAGATTTCCCGTTAGGCTCGTTAGGCCCGGGCACAAGGTGGTAAAATTTTGGGTCGGCAAAAATGTCCGCCCCCATTTGCATTTGCCGCGCTCTCAGGCTTATCAGACCTAATGGGAAGGGACTTATTTACCTGCGCCGGCCGCCTCCGTTCTGCTGACCTGCTTCTCCTTCAAAATCAAGCATCAAATGACGCCACTGACGTAGCAACCGATGTCACACGGCGTCTCCTGCCATGGCAGACATGAGGTCATGGCGTTGGTGATGTCCGTGACGTCACTTGACCCTGGACTCTGAAGGAGAAGCAGGGCGGCAGACACTGATAAGGGCCTAAAGGCGGCGGATCTGTAAATGCGCCGCTGGCTAAATGTACGCAGAAACAAGGGCCTTGCGTCATCTCTTTATCAGATACTTAAGTCAGTGTTAAACTACAATAAAGTGACATTATCTTCCAGGTTAGTATTCCTTAGCACTACTCCGATTCAGACCCTGACATCGGTCTTTAACTTAAGTTGGGAGAGATTGGAAGAGAGGAAAATAACGCTATGTTAGATAAATCATAGCTGACCGTGGTGTGACACCCATCCTAACCCTGTAAAAGCCCCATTTCGGGGTCTGGATGTGAGCGACGCTTAGGTCTGACCTAACTAACGTCGCAGTAAGTCTCTGCGTTAAGCCTAAAAGGCAATGCGATGGTAGGATAACTCATTTGCATACGGTCTGCATGTCATTACCACTATATATCACGAGAGGAAACATGGAGTAACATTATGGTATAGTCCTCTGAAGAGACATCGTTAGTCTTAAAATAGCCGTTCCAAGCTGCCATTTTTTTTTAAATTATTTTATTTTTTCCCCTCTTTAATTATACACAGAATGATAAGTAATTAGCTAAGTTGCCGATTGATCCGTTCTCCTGTGATCGATCGGTGAAGATTCGGTTCGGGGGTTCACTAAATGGCTGTCAGTGCAGCAGGAGAGGACCAAAGATGCAAAGTTCTGTGGGGAAGATCATGTGACCAGGCAGTCACTAGATACAATTGGTGCACTGCTAGAGAGAGGGCGGGGCTCAAAAAGGGGTGTGCCAGAGTCTGTTTCAGAAGAGGATGTGACTTTGTAAATGGTTGCTATAGAAACAAAAAATGTTTGTTACATTATAATACATTTAAAATGTCATTCAGAGTTCATTTAAAAAATGCTACAAGTATTTTCTCATAGTACAGACCAGATTTATAAAAAAAAACACAAGTAGGATATTGCTTGGTCTGCAGCTTTAACGTGATGTTAAGTTAGGGTAACGCCACGTTAAGTGACGTAACATAGCTCAGTGAATCTGGGCCTTAGGATTGGTAAGGCCACTCTCTGGTCTTAAATGTGAGACATAAGGGAGTGTGTTCTCGGACAGGCACAACTGGACTCTTAAGTGTCCTCAGAATATATTTAAAACTCAATTGAGCCAGTGGTGGAAATTTGGTAAATTGCAGGAAATTGTGTTTGTGTTTGTAAAATTCCCACAACTTACAGTACCTGCCATGTTTCACAATATGCGAGTTCCGTATAAAATAAATGGCGGTGTACGGAGATATCAGATCTCACATGCTGTATGTCCCTCCTTCATCTGTTAGATCCAAAAAGCTCTTTACACGAAAGCCATCTTTGAAGAACTCTCACTCTCACTAAAAGCTATCACAGTATTTGTGCCAATTTGAAGTTCCTCCTTCTATAGATGGCGGTAAAAAAAGGGTGTGACGTGGTTATTACCATTGGGTACTGGCGGACCGTAAAATCAGGGCAAACGTACGCTGAATTCTTCTTCCGCGAGATAAAATAGGGGGGTGGATTATTATAAACCATTTGCTTCTAGAGGGGCCTGCAGTCTATTGTGAAGCAATAACACCCTCCAATCTTCCTAATACACAACAAAATCTAATTATTCTTTACATGTGTAATATTTCCCTGGTAATAACATGTTTTATGAGGATGTTGTAAACCAAATGTTTCATTTTGTGGAACCTTCTCTTCCACAAATGTTCGCTACTTCCCTTTGATCCTCTTAATTGGGGAATAATTGTGATGGCAGCATTAGGAAAACAGAAAAATAAATAGCGTTGAAGGCATAACGTGGATGGTAAAACCAATATTCTCATTGGGACAAAAGGATTTATTTTCCAAAAGACACCAATAAGGAACATTTTCACTTTAAGGGGGATTCAATATTTCCAAGGAATCTAGTTTTATTTGTAAGTTATTTTCCTTTCATTTTACCCGTGAAGTCCGACTGTCCCTTTAAGTGAGACTTAGGTAATGGATAGGGGATCAGCGTCCGATCAACAAGCAGACAATGAGTCCAAGGTCACCAGTCAATCAGATAAGCTTGAGAAGCGATGATAAGTATCTCGTCCTTGTATCGTCTTTATCTAGCTGCAATGGGACATTCTTTATGTGCATTGGACCAATGACCAGCCTTTATTTGTATCACTTAATGGAGGTGTGTCCGCTGAACGAGTGACAAATGTCCTTATTACACTGTGCACTAGTTGTGGACCTTTTATATAGTTTTAATGAGAAACCTTCATTAATCTGTGTTTCCTTGAAACGATAACACTATCTTAGCTGTTATTTAATGCTGTCACGCGTGTATTCTTTACATCATGAGTCCAATTATTTCCCCCTGGCGTTAATGGCGTCCCCTTGTCGAGTCTATCCGTGCGAAGACAGATGAGTCCCTCTGCGCGGTGACCTTCAGGTCTCAGAGCTAGAGGTCCAGTTGGAATCAATGAGCAAGCTTTGAAATGATAGCTGGAATCAGTAGTTAAAGAGAACAAGGCTATTACAGGAAGGTAGGGCAGGATTCACAATGATGAACTGTGTAGGTGAATCCGAAAGGCAACAGAGAATTTCCAATGGATGTGCTCATTATCTTGTTATAAATGGTGGCAGTATTGGTTAAAATCAAGGACAGGGTTATCCAGCCCTGATGGTCTGACCGTGAAATAGACATGGCTGTTTCCTGGAAGGCGTCCATGGCTGACCTCCCAGTGACACGCAATCCCTCTCTCATTATTTCCTGAAAGGCGGTGGGTTGAGCCCCCACTCTCGGCCACTGTTACTTTGGCGCGATCTTGGACAACTCACTTTAATTTCTGCCTTGTGTTTACCTGTTCCCGATCCCGAGGAAAGTCTGTAGTTCAATGCAAATCATTGGAGGAGAGCACGTAAACGGTAATATAATACTTTACCAATCTGGTGGCCCTCTACGCATCATTAGATAGGTAACGTATTATATATTACCATTTAGTTGATGAGAGACACACTTTTTTTTGTGTCGCTAGCCTGTGCCAACCTTAGAAAATGAAACGTAGTAATTCCATGGGGTGTGTACCAAGGACAAACTTATGCAATCCTGCACCCAAAACAAGGGTGATAGAACAAGGTGATGTATCAAGGCAAATTTGGAGCAAAAGTGACACAAACTGCGTCATTTTCATCTTGCATCAGAAAACAGAATTACAGGCAGTCCTCGTGATCCAACCCGTTCTGGAAGTAGCGTTGGATAGTGAAACCGTTGTAAACTGAGTCCCATGTTAATCAGTGGCGGTGAGTGTTGGATAACGCATTCCAACGTCGGATAACGCATTCCGGAGTCGTAAAACGGCCCGTAGGTTTGCATTGTAAAGCGTTGGATATGCCATGCGTTGTAAAGTGTGCTAACGAGGACTACCTGTACAGTAAGATAGAGAATTGAACTTAAGAACTGATATGTTGCAGTGGTTTGTGGGTCAGTATCAGACGGGCAGTATCTGACAGCTGTGATATAGATTACCCTTGGATACAATCTGACAAATAACACAACATGCTCTTCCGTACTTGGAGAATAATGTATCTTCCGTGTTTCCTTTAGATCCGTTCTGACAAGGACCGCGAGAGTCTGATCCGGTACAGCATCACCGGCGTGGGCGCTGACCAGCCGCCCATGGAGATTTTCAGCATAGATCCCATCACTGGTCGCATGTACGTGATGAGACCGCTGGACCGAGAGGAGAGGTCTTCATACCATGTGAGCAAAAACAAATACTTCTTCTGAATGTGAAACCACCGGGAAGGATTCTCCATACACGGGGTCACAGTACAATCACAAGGCAGCTCTGGGCTGTGACCTGGGGGAGGACATTCTGTAGGAGAGGAACTTTGCAAGGGGGCTGTATATTCATCTGTAAATAACACCCATCACGGGCCATTTTTGCCAAGTGATCTTAAGCCAGGAAGCACAGTATATATATACATAATTAAAACAAAGTATATATATATATATATATATATATATATATATATATATATACACACACGCACTATCTTTAACAGGACCACAATATGCCTCTTCTCTCCCAAACGGGAAATGTTTGTCTAATCACATCCATATTCCCTACCACTCCTTATACTTGGAGATACAGAATGGGTGTTCATGCACAGATTAACTATATACTAGGTATATACTGTGTGTGTGTGTGTGTGTGTGTGTGTGTGTGTGTGTGTGTGTGTGTGTGTGTGTGTGTGTGTGTGTGTGTGTGTGTGTGTGTGTGTGTGTGTGTGTGTGTATATATATATATATATATATATATATAATATTTTATATATATATATATATATAATATTATATTATATAAACAAAAGAAAGTCCAGGGCACTCAGTGTGAAAACCATATGCAGAGAAAATCAAAAATATACTTAATTTAAACAGATAAACAGACAGGGTGCTCGCAGAGGGGCCAGGGTGCTCGCAGAGGGGCCAGGGTGCTCGCAGAGGGGCCAGGGTGCTCGCAGAGGGGCCTGGTCCACCATCCAGCTCCAAAATAGATGCAATAAAACCTCTACTATTTCTTCAGTGAGTGCTGCAGTCCTGTTTTTGTTTTGCTGCAGTCCTGTTTTTGTTTTTATATATATATATATATATATAATCAAAAAATAAATAGATGATACCGTTCTGTGGCTAACGAAATGCTTTTATTTGTGCGAGCTTTCGAGATACACTGATCTCTTCTGCCGGCGATGTTACAATGAATGAAGCAAAAGGTATACTTACAAACAGTGTCTCCCGGTGTGGATGAGATTTATGGCTAGAGGTGTCAAAAGGTTCCTGAAAGCAAGTGAAGAAAGAGTGTGTATGTGTATCAGTGTGAATAAAAATGAATGGGGAGCCCACAGTATATACAGTGCTTTACACAAGGTGTGTGTGGAGTGAGAGGGGATATAAATGGTGTGGGTGGGTGTGGAAATGTGAGAGTATGTAGCACAACTAAAAGTGTGTGTGGATACTTAGTGGTCCCTATTGGTGTATAGGGATGGAAAAACAAGTATTAGTATGTGTGAGAGACAGCTGTGTGTGCATACATATAGCACAGTGTGTACAGACATGGCCTTTAGCGCTCATGGGACGAGAGTTCACTAGTGTCAGTAATGACTCATAAAATTTCGATCTCTGTTTAGGCCACTGCTAAGTGTCCCGAACAGTTGCATAAATTTGTATTCATGCTTAGCAGTGGCCTAAACAGAGATCGAAATTTACTCGCCACCTAGTACCAAACGTGTGCTGCTTGGGCCAATATTTACTCGCCCGGGGGTTAAATCCACTCGCCCGGGGCGAGCAAATGAATAGGTTTGTCGAACACTGTATATATATATATATATATATATATATATATATATATATATATATATATAACGCTATATGCCCCTATTGTGACGTCTGAATAAGGACACGCAGAGAGCGTTGTACTGTGGTGCACATTCAATGCTTCTCAGTGGTTATTTACAATAAAACATGTACAAAGGTATGACTTCAATGCTCCACGAGTAACAGTACTCCAGTTCTCTGCAGCGCAGGGAACGTTGCAAGTATAACTGTGTGGAGATTAGGTACGTAAGCAGGTCCTGTTTCAACGCAGCCACTGCCAACGGGGCAGGTATATCAATGCATTGCTGGACCCTCTGGTATTGAAGGGGTTAAAAAGGCCAGGCTCATACTAAAGATTACACACACACACAAATAAATCCACAGGGTTTTTTATGCTCCAGATTTATGAAATAAAACAAATAAAATGCGATGTTTTATGTGATTATTTTTTTTTTTAAACTGATGCTGTTGTTTATTCCAAGAAAACGTCTCTGTAAATTAACCACAAAGAGCGTAACTGCCGTGAAAGATGCAGTGCGTTACGCAGGAGCGTTCCCTGTGTGAGAGAGTGATGGTGATGCTGAGCGGCGTGCACATATGGCCAGGCGTTCACACGCTCGCTGGGTGATTTGTGAGGAATATTCATAGCATCATTGAAGCAATAGAAACCCATTACATAGACGGGGATTTGCGGTGGTAAGCACACCCTCAGGGCGAGATAAATACTGCTCCTCTTAGTAACAGCACAGCTCTCGCAGAAATCACCTCATTCGCAAACAATACTTCTTCATATGGAATCCGGAGACGGCAAAGCTGCACTTCGTGTTTGGGAAGAAGCATCGCCCCTTCGCGGAAATCCAGCCGGCTCCGGCCTCAATGGCCACAGAGTAATAACAATAACAGTAAATATTCCTCATGTCGGCCCCCTATTCCACAACACTTTAATTGCCCGTTATTACTACTCAATTGGAATCCATCTTCCTTTTGCTGTCCACGGACGGCACGCCTGGAATTGAAGCTGTGAAGTATTTCAGCAGTATTTGTTCTCTTTGAGGTAACACCATCACGCATATATGTATATATGCACTATATACTGTATATATATATGCACTATAGATATATATATATATATATATATACTATAATTCTAAGTTGAATTCCGCTTTATATGTCAGAAGCATCATAATCTCACAAACGGCACCACGAAACTTTCACTGCACGTTCTGCGGCAGATTTGTAGGTCAACGCAACTATTTTGAGCTTCACATGTCACTCACTCCCCAAGTTATGGACATTTTAAGTTTCACTCGGCTGGACAGCAGTAAAAGCAGGGGGCGTGGCTACCAAGGGAGGGGCGTGTCCTCTCTAGGAACGGAGCTCTGTTTCATGTGCAGTTAGGCTGAGTCCCCAGTCTTCACTGTGACGCGGGCGCGCGACCGCGATCTGCGGTCTGGGGGGAGAGGGAAGGTTTACAGCGGGAGGGGGCGTGGCTATGGGTTTGCGGGGGCGTGGCCATGACGTCCCGCGGCTGGTTCGCCCTTATTGGCTGAACCGCTGTCGCAGATGTCAAGTTCAAATTCCCCTGCCTCCCAGAAAACCTGTCGCGCACCGCTGGGGAAAGGTGCGCGACAAGGTAGGGACTTGGACCGCAGCCTTATTCTCAGCCGAGGCTCTGCAGTCCCATGGCCGCCCGCACTCACTGCTACCCCTCCCCCCGAGGCTCCGCAGTCCCATGGCCGCCCGCACTCACTGCTCCCCCCCCCCCGAGGCTCCGCAGTCCCATGGCCGCCCGCACTCACTGCTCCCCCCCCCCTCCTCTCCCCCCTCCGCTCTCCTCCTCGGAGCCGCTCTTGCAGCCCTGCACTTTGGGGGAGGAGGCTGCTGTTTCTCCTTAGGCTGGGGCCATAGAGGGGGTAGCAGGGCTGGACCGCGCTGAGGCTCGCCTGCTGAAATCTGCGCGATTTCATGCCCACGCAGGCGAGCCAGCGGCCGCGATCGGAGGCGGGGGGAGACTGAGGGAGGCGGGGCAGTGACGTCGCTGGGCCAATTGCCCGCGACGCACTGACGTCAACGTCACGGCGCCGTGACGTTGACGCTGCTCCGCACTGATTGGATGTTTTCAGCTGACAGCGCGCTGAAAAACAGCTTGGCTGTCGGCTGAAAAGCCTCAGCACGCCTGCGGACGCTCGCGTGAGCCCCCTCTCAAGGCATCCTCATTGAGGATGCAGGGGCTCAGCGCGGAGCGTCCGCATGCCTCAGCGCAGCCTGGCCTTACATGTGAGCTAAGGGAGGGAGGGAGGGACAGAGGTGCTTTTGCTGCAAAGTGTGTGTGTGTGTGTGTGTGTGTGTGTGTGTGTGTGTGTGTGTGTGTGTGTGTGTGTGTGTGTGTGTGTGTGTGTGTGTGTGTCTGTCTGTGTCTGTCTGTGTGTGTCCCTGTGTGTGTGTACCTGTGTGTGTGTGTGTCCCTGTGTGTCCCTGTGTGTGTGTCCCTGTGTGTACCTGTGTGTGTGTCCCTGTGTGTGTGTGTCCCTGTGTGTGTCCCTGTGTGTACCTGTGTGTGTCTCTGTGTCTCTGTGTGTACCTGTGTATGTGTGTGTCCCTCTCGCTGTATGCGCTGCTGTTAGTCCGCTCTGGCCTGCCCTTTGATCCTGGATTCCTCCTGCACCGTATGCACCAAACTCTGCCGCGCTCCACGTCCCGTCTGCACTTCCGGGTGTGACGCGATTGTTCATCGGAGTGAACTACGGTGGCTCATCTTGGAAAACCCAACGCGTTTCGCAAAATCTATTGCTTCGTCAGGGCCTTTACTCGCTGATCCTTTACTCGCCGAGCCTTCACTCCTTTACTTGCCGAGCCTTCACTCCTTTACTCATCGCTGAGTCATCACTCCTTTCCTCACCCAGCCTTTCCTCACCCAGCATTTACTCACTGAGCCTTTACTCACCAAGCCTTTACTCACCAAGCCTTTACTCACCGAGCCTTTACTAGCTGAGCCTTTATTCGCTGAGCCTTTACTAGCTGAGCCTTTACTCACCGAGCCTTCACTCCTTTACTTGCCGAGCCTTCACTCCTTTACTTGCCGAGCCTTCACTCCTTTACTTGCCGAGCCTTCACTCCTTTACTTGCCGAGCCTTCACTCCTTTACTTGCCGAGCCTTCACTCCTTTACTCATCGAGCCTTCACTCGCTGAGTCATCACTCCTTTCCTCACCCAGCCTTTACTCACCGAGCCTTTACTCACCGAGCCTTTACTCCCTGAGCCTTTACTCACCGAGCCTTTACTCACGAGCCTTTACTCGCTGAGCCTTTATTCGCTGAGCCTTTACTCGCTGACCTTTACTCGCTGAGCCTTTACTCGCTGAGCCTTTACTCGCTGAGCCTTTACTCCCCGAGCCTTTACTCGCTGAGCCTTTACTCGCTGAGCCTTTACTCCCCGAGCCTTTACTCCCCGAGCCTTTACTCCCCGAGCCTTTACTCGCTTAGCCTTTACTCCCTGAGCCTTTAATCCCTGAGCCTTTACTCCCTGAGCCTTTACTCCCCGAGCCTTTACTCCCCGAGCCTTTACTCCCCGAGCCTTTACTCGCTGAGCCTTTACTCCCCGAGCCTTTACTCCCCGAGCCTTTACTCGCTGAGCCTTTACTCCCTGAGCCTTTACTCCCCGAGCCTTTACTCACTGAGCCTTTACTCTCTGAGCTGATCCTTCAGCCCCCCCCCCCATGAATGATGCTTTTTTAACCCCTTTGCTGCCAGAGAGGGCAGCAATGCATTGCAAAGCACCCGTTTTGTGCTACACTGTATCTTAAGTGCAGAAAGGGCGAGGGGCCCTTATTAATAACACTGGAATCATTGATTGCGCCGAGTAACCCAGTATATTTAGTCAGCGTCCGGACGCCGTTACACTGTCGGCAGGCAGTCACCGGCCTGTGTGTGGAAGAGGGGGCCCTTTAAACGGACACACAAAGACTTGTCTTCCGCCGCTGGTGGATTGCCCATAGTAGGAACCTCCGCCTATCTCGGCCTTGCGCTAACGACTTCCCCTTACTCCTTGATTTTCTCATATCCATCTTCCCGTTGCAAGGACGGCTCGCTGAAACATCTGTCTGCCCGCCAGAGGTGAGAAATGCCCGGCTTCCAAGAGGCTGTCAATCACTCTCAGTCAGCGGAACATATGCTGCTGAAGCTCCCTTTGCTCTGTTCCTCCGCAGAGAATAAACGCGCGCAGAAACACGGAAATAAAAGAATCGTTTGGCGTTTACATAGCGCTGTCAGTGATCGCAGCGCTATAAATAGAGTTTTTCAGGCACGTTCCCTGCCTCCGTGGAGCGTATAACCTCATTTAAGGCCGCGTCCATACTCGGCGCACGGCGCCAGCAAAAAGCCATACCTCCACGAGGCAGGCCATAGAGCGCACAAGGAAGCGCAACGGCGCGCGCGTTTCCTGCCGGCACAAAGTTTGATGTTGCCGGGCGATGGCCGGGTCACGTGCGCGGGTTCAGCCAATGAGGGCGAACCGCTCACGTGACGTCACAGACCACACCTCCGCCACGCCTCCCCGTCGCTGTGGATCGCAGGCCACAGATTGCTCGGCCAACAGGCGTGCATGACGCCACGCGCGCTCTTGCACGCCCGCGTCCACTATATCCGAGGCGTAAGAGATAAAGGATGAAGTAAATAGTCCATAAGGTATCTTCCGGAGCCGTTATTAATTAAACTGCAATAGTGCCGATCGAGGCTCTATAGCATGCAAACCCCCATTGACTTCAATGTTTCTCTGCCGCAGTGCCCCGAACGGCACTATTGCAATTTATGGATAAACCGCCATAGTCACTTGCAAAGCGTTGGTGGCCCCTCGCGTAGCTAAGCGGTTATAATATATATATATATATATATACAGTATATTGTAATTTAGTGTACAAGACAGCGAGCATCTTTGTTGCTAAAAAGCCTCCTTGCATTGCAGTGTTATGAATCCGGCAGAGAAGGAGTTAACGTGATCTGCGCGTTTCGCCTCTGTGCCCCGCAACGCGTTAACGTGGAAAGCTTCGGGGACCCCGTGGTAAATTCCAGGACGCTGGGAGAGGTCTGCTTTAATGTGAAAGTGTCACGTCGGCCTATTCTTAGCCGCGTGAAGATATTTTAGGTCAGGAAGTGGCAGACACCGTCATTCTTTGTTAACCGTTATTTTCCGTGCCGCTGTGCGCCGAACCCACACCTCTTTCCCATCTTGGGCAATCCTACAGGGGCCCCCCTGTCACGCTTCCTATTTCTGGGCTGCCAATAACACCTGCAAATCGTAACAGCTGTCAGGCGGACTGACTTGTTGCGTTAACTCGTTCACCGCCAGTGCAGCACTTTGCACGGCCCTCGGGTGCTGAACAGTTAATACTTTTAGGAACATTTTTGGGGATTTGAATCAAAGTTTTCCGGAAGCAAAGTTGGTGCAATATATCAGGGGTTCTCAACTCCAGTCCTCGAACCCCCCCCCCCCCCCAACAGGTCAGGTTTTCAAAATATCCCAACTTCTACACAGGTGGCTCAATCTGCGCCTCCGATTGAGCCACCTGTGCTGAAGCAGGGACTGATTGAGCCACCTGTGCTGAAGCAGGGACTGATTGAGCCATTTGTGCTGAAGCAGGGACTCTGAGCCACCTGTGCTGAAGCAGGGACTCTGAGCCACCTGTGCTGAAGCAGGGACTGATTGAGCCACCTATGCTGAAGCAGGGACTGATTGAGCCACCTCTGCTGAAGCAGGGACTGATTGAGCCACCTGTGCTGAAGCAGGGACTCTGAGCCACCTGTGCTGAAGCAGGGACTGATTGAGCCACCTATGCTGAAGCAGGGACTGATTGAGCCACCTCTGCTGAAGCAGGGACTGATTGAGCCACCTGTGCTGAAGCAGGGACTGATTGAGCCACCTGTGCTGAAGCAGTGATATCCTGAAAACCTGACCTGTTGGGGGTGGTGTGGGCTTGAGGACTGGAGTTGAGCCCCCCCTGCAATATACCACAGCTGTCTGTGCAAATCAGCATTTGTTTTGTTTGAGAAGTCGAAGGCGCTGCACCAATATTGCACCAACTGTTGGCATCTACTCAATATCAACAAACGAAAGCGGGAATGGGCGCTCACCGAGACGTCCTTCCTCGTTTCATCACGGACGCTGCTTACTGGGGCTCTGGTTCTGCACCCCCGCTGCAGGGAGAACCCACAGAGTTACCGTACACTGGATCTCAGGCGGAGAGAAAAAGGGGGAAACCTCACTGTGTCCTTAGGATCCATTAAAGGGGCTCTGCTTAATTCTGTTTAATTCTGTTTAATTCTGTTTAATTCTGTTTAATTCTGTTTAATTTAAGTGCTGCGTGGTGTTTACAAAAAGCAGTTTCATCCTCACAAAAAGACGCATTAGACACAAAATGGCATCTTCTCAACATACCGCGCCTAGCTCGCCGTTACTCCCGTTCATGTGAGCGAGGGCCGAGGCGTGCCGCAGCTTGTCACCATATTGTGGTCCTGGGCCAAAGGGTCCTCCCGGTGTCGGGGAAGATTTGAGTCCCATACATGTGAATGAAGCTGAAATCTTCTCCCGCATTGAAGCCGCTCCGCAGCTGGTTGTGTATAATAGCTCCCGCTGGGGGTGTTCCCCCCTGTGTCAGCGAGGGGGCCGGCACTGTGCAAAGTCAGCCGGGCGGATGTGGCAGGAGGGATATCAGTCGTGCAGCGTCCTTCTGTCTGTAGTAGGGTGCGCTGTGTGGGGCTTATGTTGCTGGGGTTCTGTGTCAAATTGTCACGACTGCATAATTGGGATAACATCGATACAAAAGAAGCAGAATGTTCAAAGGGGAAATACACATTGTTTCTGGTAATGTTTCTTCTTTGATAAACCTGGGGCTGTTTTTTTATACCCGTTTTTAGCCAGGTAGAAATGACCCTGTACCAAATGTTTCAGGTAACCCGGCACAGTCGCGATTTGCACAGGGGCAGATATAGGCACGGAATAACTGTAGACAGCATAAAAATGGTCTTTTCTTTTGAAGAAAGTATCGCAGATGTAGAGTAGCCTCCTGCTCTGTCTCCAGCGCATGTTAGCGTGTTCCCTTTGGACCTTCCATGCGGACTGCATTGTGCTTCTCTGTTTGTTTCCAGCTCAGGGCTCACGCGGTGGATATGAACGGCAATAAGGTGGAGAATCCCATCGACCTCTCCATCTACGTCATTGACATGAACGACAACAGACCAGAGTTTGCAAGCCTGGTCTTCAACGGATCAGTGGATGAGGGGTCAAAACCAGGTACTGCTTCACCCTCCGCGGCTTGTCGTCCGGCCTCTGTCTTTGTACATGCGTGAGATAAAGAAGCCGTTCAGCTTCAGGAGTCAGTTCTATTCACTGAGGGCACCTATGGCAGGAACTGCCGGTTCTAGACTGCTTGCCTTGAGAATTCTGCACTTAAACCCATCCCACACCGCGAGATTTCAGCGGCCAGACTAATTGCCCATCGGATTAACACAGCGGGGGTCCGGTCCCAGCATTTGAATGGGACTCACGCTGTGTGAATCCTACCGGGCTGCCAGTCCCCCCGCTGTGTTAATCTGATGGGCCATTACAGCCTGCTCCGGACCATCTCACGAGTTACTGCGAGATGGTCACAGATTTTCCTCGGCAAGCAGTCTACAACCGGCAGTTACACCTGTACATTGTAACAATATCAAATTGGATATTGTTAAAAACTTTAGCATGGGATTTGGGGACTAATTCATGAAGGTGGCTATTTTCTGTAAAAAAATATCTGCTGCTGTTTTTTCCCTTTTTGTTTTGTAGTTGGGAAACATTAAGAACTAACCTAACAGAATCCCACTGATTGTATGTACAGACCGCAGAATCCCTTCCAAATACCATATTGAGATGCTGGTTGTTGATGAGTCAGGATATCTGTAGCTATTCACTCCGTAGCAAGGTCACCTTGGGACCATCGTCCCCCGCCCCTAATGTATCTCCCGTAAGGAATGATTATCAACGTAATGCAAATCAATGGATTTTACACCCTTTGGCCATAAAAGGCTTGATATGAAAATGCATAACTGTACCACTGAGTAAAGTCAGCTAAGTCCCCCTGTATAGGGGCTGTCAAGGATGTCTTGGTCTGTACACTTCCCGCTGAAATCAGCTCTACTAATTAGCCATGCTTGACACAAGTGAGCATGACTCTGCTACCCTCCTTGTAGAATGCTGGTCTCGTAACTGCATTTGGTTCCAGTAGTAAATACAAGATCTTTCCTCTTTTTTTTGTTGTAAGCATTGGTACCTTTCTTTAAATCAGCCGTGCATGTCAAAGGCCTGGGGAATATACTGTTTGTGGTCGTCAGTGCTCCCTCATGCTGTATCCATGTGTGAAGAACAGTTGTGATTGACCAAAAAAAAGGTTTCCCTATCTGCAGAAAATCTCTGATCTGTCAGACTGATGGGCGCAGCACATGCAGCCTGTATACACAAGCGTGTATAGAGACCATTCAGAAAGCAGTAAGGACTGGACAGTTATTCTAGGAATTATGCCATAGAAAGCAATATTTAAAAAATAAATAATACAATCTGGGGCTGTTTGTTGCAGCTGGTCCGTTAAAAAAAAAAAAAAAAAAAAAGTACCCTTGGTTTACAATATCTACAAAAGCCCTGTGCTTTCCCGCCCTGTAAGTACAAGCTTTGTTCTTGTTGCAGAAGGAGGCATCGTTGCTTTGATGAAACATATCGTGGCTTGAAAGTGCCTCTTTAGACCCTGTGTTTTCCTTGCAATGAGTAATGTTCGGGGTCTTCTCTCTGGGAATATTGCTGGGTTTTAGAAGGCAGCTCCGAGTCTATATCAGAATTCCCCTGGCTGTCTACCCAGCCTCAATCAGCATCGTTCTTTCACACGCGCACACAAGTCCGTGTGAGCGCACACAAGTCCGTGTGAGCACAGAGCCGGGGTCTGGCTGAGAGTAGAATGCTGCATTTTCACGGGGAAACCTCCCTCAAACTGCTCGGCTGTCAGACTGCGAGCTAATGAATTGATTCATTGATGAATCATTTATCCGGCTCTGTTAGTCAGGAGAACCTCTGGTACTCTGCTATAAATTCAAATGTAACAATTACATGAAAATGACCCACTTGGAGGCAAAAGACCCTTTCTCTGACTATTTCCTCCTTTTAATATCACTCCATGGGGGTGTGAAGCCTAAACTCCAGTCCTCAAGGGCCACCAACAGGTCAGGTTTTAATGCTATCCCTGGTTCAGCACAGGTGGCACAGTCTTCGACTGAGCCACTGATTGAGCCACCTGTGCTGAAGCAGGGATAGCCTGAAAACCTGACCTGTTGGTGGTCCTTGAGGACTGGAGTTGCCCTCCACCCTGAGCTAAGGGGTGAATTCAAACACATAGGGGCATATGTGTATCAAGGGGAAATGGGTGCAATTCTGGGAGCAAAACCCTTGCTCCGATATGTATCCAAAGAAAAAATCCCATTAAAACCAATGGGATTTTTTTCTTTGATACATATGGTGTACTTGTTTCCCCCAGAATATCTCCGCTTTTGCCTTGATACATGCCCCATACGTTTGTGGTCACACCGGCACCTGAACGCCGGTGCATTGAGCAGTATATTCCGGGGAGGCTCCGTCTGTGAGTTCCCCTGTCTCAGCCTACAGAGTCACCTTGGGAACATCACTCTGTGATGTGATTGTGTACCATTAATAACCAGAGTTTCTTCTCCCATTTGGGGGCCGCCCATTTGCCCCGTTGCTGGGCCACCTTGCTGGAAGGACTGACCCTGAGTCCCTGTGATCACCCAGGCTCCCTGGAGGACTACCTCCACCTGCTGTTCCAGCCTCTCTCTAAGATTCCTCCCTTCTCCCACAGCCTTTCCTATTGGCTGCTTCTCTGCCTATCCTGGGTCACATCCTCCTGCCCCAGAGTGTGCCTGATGCAGCACAGCATGCTGGGAGTTGTATTAGGCCTATTGCAGCCAAGGTGCAATGTACGTGTGGCGGCTGTATGCACTTACATGGGAGTTACACATGTATGTATGGCTTTATTTATATAGTGCCCACAGTGGTGTACTCGGCGCTTTACAAAGAGAATATAGTACAGGGAATTATAATACAATAAGCACAACAAAGTCAGACAACAGGAAAGGAAATCCCTGTCCCGAGAGCTTACAATCTAAGTGGTATGCTGGGAGAGTTACAGAGACAGCAGGTGAGGGAATAAGTGCAGTAGAGGGCAGTGCTTGGCAGGAGTGACTGTGGGACAGTAGCCAAGAGTCCAGGCTATTGGGATGCTTCATTTAATGGCTGGACTTTCAGGTTTGTCTTGAAGGTGGGGAGAGAAGGTTCTTGGCGTGTGCTGAGTGTGAGGGAGTCCCACAGGTAAGGGGCACTGAGGGGGAAAGGTTTAATGTGAGAGAGAGAGCAGTAGAGGTGAAAGGGGTGGAAAGGAGACAGTTAGGCCAAGGCCCCGCTGCATGGCCGCCTTGCTTGCCGTCGGCGCATGCAAGTCCATATATGTATACAGTGTATATGCTATATACTGTACCTCTAACCATGTTCGCTTTACACTGACCAGTAATATATGTGGCCCAGACATAATTCTCACTTTTTCCCCGATCCTGCTCATGCCATGATCATGAGAGACGCAACAAGAATGTGGTGGGATAGTAACCTTCAATTAGAATAAGTGTCCCCTATAGAATAAACTTCCCATATTGAATAAAAGTCGCCTATAGAATAAGCTGCCCCTCTCATGTCTCCCTTCCCCAGAATTATCTGGCTTGCAGTCTGCTGTGCGCTGTAGCAGTTGCTTCTGCATTTCTGCACCACTTGACTCTTCTCCCCCCCCCCCCCCCCCCAGGAGATAAATACCAGTGACTGAGCACAGATGGGGCCAGCTACTTGAAAGTCATCTGCATATGCAGAATTTAAATCTTTAGCCTCGGTGATTTGAACAGAAAGCCAATTATGAGGCTGGATTCGTTTTGAAATGAAGCTGTAATTTGAGGCTTGTGAAATTAATCCTTTAAGGCGCACAGCGGCGACGCGCACAGATTCCGACGAGGAGACGGCAGCCTGAGCCCTTTAATTTCCCTCCTCCGCTGGTTAATACAATTAATCAAGAGGTGTTGAACCCTCGCGCCCAGAGAGAAGGATTTACACTTGATCTGAGATTACAAGCGTGGACTTTCAGGAGCTTTAAAGAAGTCACGTGTTCCAGTCCACGTGACGATGAGCTGCAGGTGCGGGACTTGCACACGGAAATAGCACGCAGATAAAGCACGATTAGCCCATGTAGTCTGCGTGCGTTCTTACTTTCTCTCAGGTGCAATCTCAGGTGGTTTGTGGCAATTAAATTGCAGTATAGTGGTCTAAAAACATTGTAACAGGGATATACAAGACTAATACATCCCGCTCTTCTCTATAATAAAAGCAGTTTGCATTGTGTGATCCATTATATATTTCATAGTGCTTTTTCAGCTAATAAACATGTGTATGTGTGTATATATATATATATATATATATATATATATATTTATATAGCAACTGTAAATATTCCTGTATATTCATTTGCATGTCTTAGACAGGTCTGCAACCCATGCAAATGAATATACAGGAATATTTACAGTTGCTATATGCTATACTGTGGAGGGTTTTTGTCACTTTTTTTACCCACCATAACCTTAATAAATATATTTATATATATAGATATATATACACATTTACATTTGTGCATACATAATGAGCCTCTAACCTAAAGGGCTTACCATCTGTTTTGGTGTCGGAGCCACAGGGAGATAAAGTGACTTGCCCAAGGTCGCCGCCAGCTCCACCGATTTCAAAGGCAGTGACATTAGCACTAAGCTATTCCCTTCGGCTCCATATATGTATACAGTGTATATGCTATATACTGTATCTCTAACCATGTTCGCTTTACACTGACCAGTTATGTATGTGGCCCAGACATAATCCTCATTTGTTCCCAGGTACGTACGTGATGACCGTGACTGCGCACGACGCAGACGATATCACCACGTCCAATGGGATCGTTATGTACCGGATCATGACCCAGAGCCCCCAGAGCCCCTCGCAGGACATGTTCGTGATTCACAGCGAGACGGGAGCCATTAATACCGTGGCCGCCGGACTGGACAGAGAGGTGAGGAGTGGCGACACCGCAGGGTCTGTGTATGTGTGGGAGCAGAGCTGTGTGTGTCTGTGTGTGGGGGAGCAGAGCTGTGTGTGTGTGTGTGCCTGTGTATGTGTCAGTATCTGTGTATGTGTGGGAGCAGAGCTGTGTGTGCGTCTGTGTGATGGGGAGCAGAGCTGTGTGTGTCTGTGTGTGTGTGCCTGTGTGTGTGTCAGTATCTGTGTGTGCAGAATTAACACGCACGAGGTCCGAAGTCCGCAGCGATTCCTATCATATAAAGAAGCTTTAAATCTCTCTATCTTTGGGGTCTATGTATCAACTGAGAGAAAATGCGTTTTGAAGCACGGCTCTGGTTTTTTTTGAGCAGAGCAGAGGCGTATATAGGAACAGTTTCTCACATGTGCTGCTGAGTTTTAGACTTGGACTACTTTAAATATGGCACATTTTTGGAACAAATTATAAAGGCCAAAAAGAGTGATACAGAGAGACGCAGAATGTGATACATCTCATTATAATCTGTGGCCATGTAACTCTTCCCAACTCCTCCTACTGACTCTCCCCAAGGTGCAAGCTAGGACAGAGACGCAGAATGTGATACATCTCATTATAATCTGTGCACCATATAACTCTTCCCAACTCCTCCTACTGACTCTCCCCAAGGTGCATGCTGGGACAGAGACGCAGAATGTGATACATCTCATTATAATCTGTGCACCATGTAACTCCCCCAACTCCTCCTACTGACTCCCCCCAAGGTGCAAGCTGGGACAGAGACGCAGAATGTGATACATCTCATTATAATCTGTGCCCCATGTAAATCCCCCCCAACTCCTCCTACTGACTCTCCCCAAGGTGCAAGCTGGGGCAGAGACGCAGAATGTGATACATCTCATTATAATCTGTGCACCATGTAACTCCTCCCCAACTCCTCCTACTGACTCTCCCCAAGGTGCAAGCTGGGGCAGAGACGCATAATGTGATACATCTCATTATAATCTGTGCACCATGTAACTCCCCCCCAACTGCTCCTACTTACTCTTCACATCGCAAAATTGGAGCAAAATGCTTTGATACATTGGGACAGGGTGAAAATGTCATGGTTTTGCGTCAAAATTATTTTGATACATAGACTCCTATCTAGTTGTATATCATTCTGCATATCGGTATATCATTCTATCTATCTGTCCTTTCCCTCTCAGTGATAAGAGTAACTAACGGTCAGCACAGGTTTTGTTCAGATTGTCCGGCAGGTACGGTCTGAGTGCAAGTTATCACAATATCTCTGTGGAACTAAAAAATTATGTGCAATAACTGCCAAGTATCATCTCCACACTAGACCCCCAGAGCAGTGTTAGGATTTTGGACTCATCTGATCCCGCAGTTTGTTTGTTTTCCCCAATTTTTATCTTCCCCCAAAATGTAGCCTGACATCATGCCATGCTTGGAGATACTCAACATTAACCAATAACCTGTGTAATTCATGCAAAGCCCCATTAGCTTACAAGCAACCTGGACGATCTGGGGGGAGTGTGTGCAGTTGGCTGAGTTCGATCATTCCAAACCAAGTACAGTCTCCAAAACGCTTGGCATCAACAAAATCATAAATTAAAAACAAACAAAAACCTCTCCCTGTTTCCCAGTTATGTCTGACTTCAGTGATCGCAAAACAGAAAGCTTCTGAGCTAAAATACTCCCAGATTTCTGGGTTATTATCTTACTCTGGTTCGTCCGGATGCCAACGCTTTTGCTGCCCGGGGAACGTCAACACATGGCAAAGCAAAAGGGTTACGTATCTGCCAGCTTCCTACCTGTTCACTTGTCAGCGTTATGTTTAATGGCGTGGATTCCAAGGGTGAGGAAGATACTAAAGCTGCCTATTTTAATATTTATTGAAGACAGATGGTTTTTGACTGGGGTGTTCCAGAGCCAGCAGCACACATAACCCTGGCCAGTGCTAATGTTGGTTAGCAAGAGGCACACGTTTCATATCACGCTGAGAATTACAATATGATTGGAGAAGGAAATATTAGTGTTGGTTAGAAAGCAGCTGGTAGGACTGCAAAAACATATGCAATAATGTGGGGTTGATAATGGAAGAGATTCAAAAGACAGTAAAAATTGGTAGTGTTGGACCTGCTAAGAGGGTTTACTTTGATATGGTTGCAGGTTCGAAATGCTTCATTCCGAGGATTTGAATAAATGGCCGTGCTTATGAGAAGAAAAAACAGATGGTGTTGAACTAAATAATTATTCATACTGGATGCAGCATTGGGACCTTTTTTGTCTATCTATCGTATGCAATAATGTGTGATTGTGGTAGGGAAAATGCCGTTGTTTTAGTGGAGCATTGAGGTTTTGCAATACTCAAACTGCTGTATAATGCAGCATGTATACATTTAGGAGGGTGTTGGCAGATATTGCTGCAAACACAGAGAACATCATTATATCTAACACTGACATAAGGACCAGAAACTAGCGTTTGTCAAGGACCTCTGCATTATGACACTGGGAGGAAAGACCCAACGAGTCAGTCTCTTGCACATCCCAGGCACCAAATGACTCCATGTGACGAAAAGAACCCTTTAGCAAAGGCAGAGGATTGCAAACTGTCATTTTGAACAAAGCGTTGTGTTCATTCAGTTGGGAGCGTGGCGTGTGTGAGAGAGAATGTCTATTATTTTCAATACCCCCAGCTGATAACCAACTCACTGTCTTGGAAAGATTGTATCAGCGTTATTGATCAGTGTGGGCACCTTTCTTTGTTCACGTTCTGCCTGCCACAGAAGATGCCTAGGAGCTGGTCATCTGATGTTCCCCAAGGTCGTGTGGTAAAGTAACAAGGTTACCGCATGTTTCCTCACTCTGTCCTGACCAGTGAAACCGGCCTGACATTGCTAGGAAGCGAAGGCAGCTTACTGAAACGCCAACACTGACAGTGGAAATACTTTATTTAATATGACTTCTAATATGTATATTGTTTGCTGGATGGTGTTTCAGTTAGCTCCTTTCAGCTTATTCCAGAATAAGAATCTTTTCCCCTGAACCGGTTAGTAGGGAATAATATAACACTAGGAGATGTTTTGATGAGGAGTAATAAGACATTTGGAAAACAAGGAACTCACGGGGCGCTAACCGTGGTGCTGAAAGGTTTAATCAGGGAGCTGGCAAAAGTCGTGCACATATAAAACTGCTTGTTCTTTATAGCTGGTTCTCTAAGCAGGGGTGCTCAACTCCAGTCCTCAAGCCCCCCAAACAGGTCAGGTTTTCAGGATATCCCAGCTTCAGCACAGCTGGCTCAATCAGAGGCTCAGTCAAAGACAGCCTCTGATTGAGCCAGCTGTGTATTGTATTGTATTGTATGTCTTTATTTATATAGCGCCAAAAGTGTACTCAGCGCGTCACAAAGAATACAGTACAGGGAATTATAATGATACAATAAGTGCAGCAAAATCAGACAATAGGAAAGGAAATCCCTGCCCCGAAGAGCTTACAATCTAAGAGGTTTAATGGGAAACTTACAGAGACAGCAGGTGAGGGAGTAAGTGCTGTGCTGAAGCTGGGACTGATAGAGCCACCTGTGCTGAAGCAGGGATATCCTGAAAACCTGACCTGTTGGGGGGTCTTGAGGACATGGAGTTGAGCCTGATCTTAAGGTCGGTGTTGACTGGGCGGCATCACGTCTTTTTTTTCTTCTTTTTTTTTTTTTTTTTAAAGCAAATAATTGCAAATATAAAAGCAGCTTTTGTGTGTTTCTCATTGAAATGAAACACAAGAAGGGCAAAGCAACCCCCCAAAGCCAATTCCCAAGTCAGCAAGATGTGCGAGTGCCAACCTTCCTGTTTTGACAGTGGGTGTCATTCCTGACCAGAAAGGGGGGGGGCGGGGAATGGCCCAGTGACATAATTGCTAACATGTCTAATTATGGAGAGCTATGTAAATGTAGCATTTCTACATGATTGTAAATGTCAGGAGACACTTAAGTAAGTGGCACAGGTCTGCAGCATCTCTCTCCCTGTGTACCTAGACTTAGATGTCCTCGCTGCTCATCTTATTCATCTAAAGTTCCTTCCTAATTAGCTTATTTGTGGACTAATTGGCAGGAGATGAACAAGACTCTTCACATTTCCAGGGAGGTGTGCGTATTCGTTGGTGTATATTCATCTGCTTGGGTTGCTGCGCTGCTTACCTGTTTTATTTGAGACTTTTGTAGACTTGTGTTGTTGATTCCTCCTTTGCGTCACTTCGGGATGTTTGTCAAAGGTGTTTGTCCGTGGTTCGCATCACAACACATTTTTATGGGGGGGCCGCTCTTAAAATCCCAGTCCTAGGTAGACACCCCAAATCTTTTTCAACTTGTTTTTAATTTGTTGATTAACTTTTGATCCCCACCGTAGTTATATAGAAGTATTCATGTAGAAACGTTTTATTGCTGGACCATTGAAATAGTTACTCCCAGTTGGTTCTTCACTTCTGTATGAGCCGTTGGCAAAAGGTGTCTGTTGAACTTGATATGTGTAAATGTGGTTTCTTAGAAGTAGGTGTGTCTGCAGGGCTCCGTAGTAAATGATCATGGTAAGAGTCCCAAAGTATTGAAAGGTGACAGGTTCATCACAGGTGTTGATATATTTTAGTGAATCATCTTGGAAGGGTGGGGAGGGGGGCGTGTTGGTTCTTTCTTCCATGTTAGAAGCAAAGGAGGGAGAGGGAGTAGGGGGTATGACACCTTTTATTGAACCAACAAGTAGTTGTAGACATTTCAATTACTTCTTGGTCCAATAAAAGGCATCATACCATCTCCTCCCTATCCCTCCTTTGTTACTACTTAGGCTGCGGCCCCGCTGCCTGCGCTGCATGCGTGTCTGCGAGGCTGGCGGCGCGTGCAGCCGAGTCCCCCGGTCTGCAGAGCTGCAGGGGGAAAGACAGGGGGGGCATGACAGGGGAGTGATGGGGAGCGCGTCCGTGATGTCAGCTGCCATGTTTTCCCTCATTGGCTGAACCGTGGGGGGCGTGGCCTAGCGCTCCGTCGCGACTCCGGCTCTCAATTTTCTTGAGAGCAGGAGTTTCTGTCGGCGCAGCGTGGCGGCCCCCCCCTCGCATCGGGCCCGGCCCCATTGTGGGGCGGCTCTTGTCCCTGCTGCGTCCGCCACAGCGGGGACCTGGCCCAAGGGTGAGAGAGGATTGAGCACAGACATATATCCAACTGATCTGGTTTAAAGAGTGGGAGTATTGTGGTATAAATTAGGAGTGCATCTTCTGTGCTCAGACAGATCGTTCCTGCCTTACAAAAAAGGACAATGTAAGTGTTATCTCGTGAAGCCTAATTTCTTAAGCCTTAAGAGTCTTAACACTCTTTTCTTGAAACTTTCTCGCCCCCCCCCCCCCCCCCCATGTGGTTTTAAAGTTACGCACAGCTGATGTAAATGAGTACAAGGTACAATTATGATACTTGAATTCGGCACAGAAATGTGTCAAGGCATAATCACCATAAAGGTAAAGATAACTATAGCCCACTTCTGCGGCTAATGAAAATCATTATCAACTATTATTAGCTTTAATTAATTTATTCATAAAATTCTGATTTGGGTGGCAGGGCGCATGCTGTGAACACTGCAAAGAAATAGCTTTGTCTTTGGAGCAGCTGACTGGATTTGTTTTGTAGCTTTTGATTGGAACAGTATAACATTATAACTTTTACATGACTTTTTAAAGTGAATACTATTAAACGCAGGTAATGTCCATATTCATCAGCATGTACAAAGGGAGTCGCAAATATCCATTTTCCTTATAACATTGCCTGTAGTCCCAGCTGCAAGATGGCCCCCTCCAGGGATTAAATAGCTTTACCATTGTAAATTGGGAGTCCGATATTGGGGAAAACCCACAACTATGTTTCCCGGTATGCAAGAGAGCAAAGTATTGGTTCAAAGTGCCAGCTATGCCTGGGGAGAACGCAGTCACCCAACACCTCCTGAGGCTCCCCTGTTCTACCTCCAGAAAAAGGTGACCTTAGGGATCTTCTCAATGGTCCTGCGCACTGGCAAGACGCATCCGCAAAGACGCGACACACAAACTATATGTTTTTTTTCTTCTCCAAGTGTAAAGATTGTGCGTTGCTGCAGTTTTTTTCCTCTGACTTCTGCAGCCGTGCCTGTTAGAGTGAGCTCTCTGATGATAGGAACTGCCCAGGGTTCACTTGTAGTTCATCCATGCAGACAGTAAAAAAAGAAGTCAGGTTGGATTAGCAATATTGATTTAAACTGCATTCTGTTCAGCTCTCTGGATTGTGTCCCCCCCCCCCCCCCCCGCATCTTTAAATCCTGTACGTTTGAAGAAGTTGACATTTCACGAGCTGCCTCATCAGCGCGCCCTCAGTTTTCAGCCCACAGATGGTGTGCGATAAAGTGATGACGTCCATGTTTACATAGGATACCTGGGGAGGGCTATCCTGTAAGGGAGACCCACAGGCCAAGTTATAAGGATATCCCTGCTTCAGCACAGGCGGCTCAATAAGTGGCTCAGTCTTCGACTGCAGCAGGGATATCCTAAAAACCTGTTGGTGGCGCTTGAGGCCCGGAGTTGCCCACCCCTGGGCTGAAATCAAACCCACAAAAGCTGACTTTTAATGTATTCCTGTGCGCTCCGGCGAAGAAGGGGCAAGCCAGGTTCTAAGGAGAGGCATCGGTCTTGAGAACCCCGATGCAAATAACATACGTGGAGACCTGTAGTCATTACAGCTTCTGCCCTGCACTGTTTGCCATTAATGTCCTCGTAGCACTAATAGGATATCTCATCGTGAACGTCCCCTCTTGCAATGTACTCACTGAGATCCCCAGGTGACCCCAGTCCAGATACCAATCCACCTCTTCATTTCAATCCATCTCAACTCGGAAGTGTAATTACCGCAGTGCCCATTCCTCCCTTCAGTAAACATTATTGCAGGATTAATTTGTACCGAGTGCCTTTTTTACAATCCCGCAATATGTGCTATTAGACGTCTAATACCTAACCCCCGAGACTCCTTCCCCCAGTAATCTGAGCACAGCCTAATTATTTATTATCTTGTGCCTGATGGTAACGTCTGCTTTATGTGACTTTGGAGTGTTCCAGCATAAATATCAATTGACAGTGACTTCCCAATCCAATATTTAATTACATTATTGAAGACAGACTGCGGGGAATGATAAACGCATCCTCTGGGACAATTGAGATAAAAATGGTATTGATATGAAATGTATCACTAATAACGAATGATGGCTCCCAGCGCCGTGTCTTTCTCTCTGCGGCCGGAGCGAGCTTCAGAACCGGTGCGGGCCCATTCTGCAGCAGCGCCTGTGTAATCCAAATGTAGTTACCGTGATGGAGACTTGGTTCCTGCTGCCAGAGCCGGGGCTACAGAAAATACAGCACCAGATTTACACACACAGGAATTTGTTTCTATAAATCTGGTGTTGTTTTTTCCCTGCAGTTTGGTGCAGATTTTATTACATAACCTCTTTGTAGTATAGATAAAAAGCAGGTAAATAAAAGCCCCCGATAGTCCCACAATCCCACCCCTAGGAGGAGATTCAGTAACCTCCGGTGCAGGTTAGCGCAGTTCAGTCCAGTGTTAGCTGCCAGTGACTTGAATTACAGTTACCGCGGGATCGCAGGGATCGCTTAAATGGTCTACAAGTTGCCTTCTGGTACCCGGGAGTCATGGATCAGGGGCTTACAATGGCGACGTGATGCGGCACTGCGCTGAAGACGTAGTAAGAGAATTCCTCTGCTCACGAAGATATCACAAACAGCAAGAAGATCAAACATATCGCAGTCGGGCGGACATTTCCCAATCTCATTAACCTGATGAAGGAGATCTTCCCCCCCCACCCCCCCCCGAAACGTTACGCGTATTTCCCTGCTACAATAACGAGATTCTGATATGTCTGATCCTGACTGCGATGTATCTGATCCTGACTGCGATGTGTCTGATCCTGACTGCGATGTGTCTGATCCTGACTGCGATGTGTCTGATACTGACTGCGAGGTGTCTGATCCTGACTGCGATGTGTCTGATCCTGACTGCGATGTGTCTGATCCTGACTGCGATGTGTCTGATCCTGACTGCGATGTCTGATCCTGACTGCGATGTGTCTGATCCTGACTGCGATGAGTCTGATTCTGACTGCGATGTGTCTGATCCTGACTGCGATGTGTCTGATCCTGACTGCGATGTGTCTGATCCTGACTGCGATGTGTCTGATCCTGACTGCGATGTGTCTGATTCTGACTGCGATGTGTCTGATCCTGACTGCGATGTGTCTGATCCTGACTGCGATGTGTCTGATCCTGACTGCGATGTGTCTGATCCTGACTGCGATGTGTCTGATCCTGACTGCGATGTGTCTGATCCTGACTGCGATGTGTCTGATTCTGACTGCGATGTGTCTGATCCTGACTGCGATGTGTCTGATCCTGACTGCGATGTGTCTGATCCTGACTGCGATGTGTCTGATACTGACTGCGATGTCTGATCCTGACTGCGATGTGTCTGATCCTGACTGCGATGTCTGATCCTGACTGCGATGTGTCTGATCCTGACTGCGATGTGTCTGATCCTGACTGCGATGTGTCTGATCCTGACTGCGATGTGTCTGATTCTGACTGCGATGTGTCTGATCCTGACTGTGATGTGTCTGATCCTGACTGTGATGTGTCTGATCCTGACTGCGATGTGTCTGATCCCGACTGCGATGTGTCTGATCCCGACTGCGATGTGTCTGATCCCGACTGCGATGTGTCTGATCCTGACTGCGATGTGTCTGATACTGACTGCGATGTGTCTGATCTTGACTGCGATGTGTCTGATCCTGACTGCGATGTGTCTGATCCTGACTGCGATGTGTCTGATACTGACTGCGATGTGTCTAATCCCGACTGCGATGTGTCTGATCCCGACTGCGATGTGTCTGACCCTGACTGCGATGTGTCAGATCCGACAGCGATGTGTCTGATCCCGACTGTGATGTGTCTGATCCTGACTGCGATGTGTCTGATCCTGACTGCGATGTGTCTGATCCTGACTGCGATGTGTCTGATCCTGACTGCGATGTGTCTGATCCTGACTGCGATGTGTCTGATCCTGACTGCGATGTGTCTGATCCTGACTGCGATGTGTCTGATCCCGACTGCGATGTGTCTGATCCCGACTGCGATGTGTCTGATCCCGACTGCGATGTGTCTGATCCCGACTGCGATGTGTCTGATCCCGACTGCGATGTGTCTGATCCTGACTGCGATGTGTCTGATCTTGACTGCGATGTGTCTGATCCTGACTGTGATGTGTCTGATCCCGACTGCGATGTGCCTGATCCCGACTGCGATGTGTCTGATTCTGACTGCGATGTGTCTGATCCTGACTGCGATGTGTCTGATCCTGACTGCGATGTGTCTGATCCTGACTGCGATGTGTCTGATCCTGACTGCGATGTGTCTGATCCTGACTGCGATGTGTCTGATCCTGACTGCGATATGTCTGATCCTGACTGTGATGTGTCTGATCCCGACTGCGATGTGTCTGATCCCGACTGCGATGTGTCTGATCCTGACTGCGATGTGTCTGACTGCGATATGTCTGATCCTGACTGTGATGTGTCTGATCCCGACTGCGATGTGTCTGATCCTGACTGCGATGTGTCTGATCCTGACTGCGATGTGTCTGATCCTGACTGCGATGTGTCTGATCCTGACTGCGATGTGTCTGATCCTGACTGTGATGTGTCTGATCCTGACTGCGATGTGTCTGATCCTGACTGCGATGTGTCTGATCCTGACTGCGATGTGTCTGATCCTGACTGCGATGTGTCTGATCCCGACTGTGATGTGTCTGATCCTGACTGCGATGTGTCTGATCCTGACTGCGATGTGTCTGATCCTGACTGCGATGTGTCTGATCCTGACTGCGATGTGTCTGATTCTGACTGCGATGTGTCTGATCCTGACTGCGATGTGTCTGATTCTGACTGCGATGTGTCTGATCCTGACTGCGATGTGTCTGATCCTGACTGCGATGTGTCTGATCCTGACTGCGATGTGTCTGATCCTGACTGCGATGTGTCTGATCCTGACTGCGATGTGTCTGATCCTGACTGCGATGTGTCTGATCCTGACTGCGATGTGTCTGATCCTGACTGCGATGTGTCTGATCCTGACTGCGATGTGTCTGATCCTGACTGCGATGTGTCTGATCCTGACTGCGATGTGTCTGATACTGACTGCGATGTCTGATCCTGACTGCGATGTGTCTGATCCTGACTGCGATGTCTGATCCTGACTGCGATGTGTCTGATCCTGACTGCGATGTCTGATCCTGACTGCGATGTGTCTGATCCTGACTGCGATGTGTCTGATTCTGACTGCGATGTGTCTGATCCTGACTGCGATGTGTCTGATCCTGACTGCGATGTGTCTGATCCCGACTGCGATGTGTCTGATCCCGACTGCGATGTGTCTGATCCCGACTGCGATGTGTCTGATCCCGACTGCGATGTGTCTGATCCTGACTGCGATGTGTCTGATACTGACTGCGATGTGTCTGATCTTGACTGCGATGTGTCTGATCCTGACTGCGATGTGTCTGATCCTGACTGCGATGTGTCTGATACTGACTGCGATGTGTCTAATCCCGACTGCGATGTGTCTGATCCCGACTGCGATGTGTCTGATCCTGACTGCGATGTGTCTGACCCTGACTGCGATGTGTCTGATCCCGACTGCGATGTGTCTGATCCCGACTGCGATGTGTCTGATCCCGACTGCGATGTGTCTGATCCTGACTGCGATGTGTCTGATCCTGACTGCGATGTGTCTGATCCTGACTGCGATGTGTCTGATCCTGACTGCGATGTGTCTGATCCCGACTGCGATGTGTCTGATCCCGACTGCGATGTGTCTGATCCCGACTGCGATGTGTCTGATCCCGACTGCGATGTGTCTGATCCCGACTGCGATGTGTCTGATCCCGACTGCGATGTGTCTGATCCCGACTGCGATGTGTCTGATCCCGACTGCGATGTGTCTGATCCCGACTGCGATGTGTCTGATCCCGACTGCGATGTGTCTGATCCCGACTGCGATGTGTCTGATCCCGACTGCGATGTGTCTGATCCTGACTGCGATGTGTCTGATACTGACTGCGATGTGTCTGATCCTGACTGCGATGTGTCTGATCCTGACTGCGATGTGTCTGATCCTGACTGCGATGTGTCTGATACCGACTGTGATGTGTCTGATCCTGACTGCGATGTGTCTGATCCTGACTGCGATGTGTCTGATCCTGACTGCGATGTGTCTGATCCTGACTGCGATGTGTCTGATCCTGACTGCGATGTGTCTGATCCTGACTGCGATGTGTCTGATCCTGACTGCGATGTGTCTGATCCTGACTGCGATGTGTCTGATCCTGACTGCGATGTGTCTGATCCTGACTGCGATGTGTCTGATCCTGAATGCGATGTGTCTGATCCTGACTGCGATGTGTCTGATCCTGACTGCGATGTGTCTGATCCCGACTGAGATGTGTCTGATCCTGACTGCGATGTGTCTGATCCTGACTGCGATGTGTCTGATCCTGACTGCGATGTGTCAAAAGTGAAGCTAACGGAAAATGCAATTCCCGTTGATTGTTAAATGACTTTTCCACAAACGTTTTTAAATCAAAGTGAGATTCTTCGCCGAATCAAAAATCGGTGATACATTTGCCAGGTTTAACTAAGTGTGCAAAAAGTCTGCCTATCTCTAAAAAGATGGCCGTGCCCAAGGCGGCATGCTGACAGTGGGGACCCTCCTCCTGCAGCGTAATGATATCACGGCGTAACGATGTCGCGCGGTGCCATAACAGATGCTGCAGAAGGAAGAAAGACCTCCGCCAGCTACACACATCTCCCCCCGCCCTACCTTGGGGTGAGCAGCGCTGCGGTCCTGCCTCGGTTCCGGGACTCCCCAGCTCCCTCCTCCAGCTCTCCCCTCTACTGTCGGGCTGAATGTGGATCCCGGCACCAACAGGGAGAGGGAGCGCAGGCCTCCCTCCCCCCCCCCCCCGAAGGCGTGGGGCCAAAGTCAGCCACCTTGCCCTAAGGCATGCCCTGTGTAACGAGGCAGCCATTTCTAATGTCTCCAACAAACCTGTCTCCAGTCAATGCCACAGCATAAGACGATTGGTTGCCTGGAACATCATTTGGCTTGTATAGCTGGAGAACGTTTGGAGCAGGGCTGTGTGAGTGTGCTGGGTCTGATCATCGTCACCTCTCTCTGTGTCTCTCTGCAGAAGGTCCAACAGTACACTGTAGTCATCCAGGCCACCGATATGGAAGGGAACTTGAACCATGGGCTTTCCAACACTGCCACAGCCGTCATCACTGTAGCAGACGTCAATGACAACCCACCTGAATTCACCTCCAAGATGGTGAGTATCAGCAAGTCACAGCAAAGGGGGTGTATGTCTCAAGGTAATTGTGTAGCAAAACTGGGGGTTTTGTATCCTGCAACAGAGTATCAAAGTACTTTGCTCCAATTTAACCCCATGTGCACCAGCACACGAGTTGGGGAGAGTCTGTAGGAATGGCTTGGATGGAGTTACTTCAGGGGTTCTCAGCTCCAGTCCTCAAGACCCAACTCCCCAACTTCGTCATTATCTTCTTCATCATCACCATCTTCTTCTTCATCTTTGTCAGCATCTTTAATCTATTTCTTCATCATCATCTTCATAATAATCATCACCATCTTCCTCGTCACCATCTTCCTCATCATTATCTTCTTCATCACCATCTTCTTCATCTTCATCTTCATAATAATCATCACCATCTTCATCGTCGCCATCTTCTTCATCATTATCTTCTTCATCGTCATCATCATCACCATCTTCATCGTCATCATCATCACCATCTCCTTCTTCATCTTTGTCAGCATCTTTCATCTATTTCTTCATCTTCATCATCATCTTCGTAATAATCATCACCATCTTCATCGTCGTCATCTTCTTATCATTATCTTCTTCATCGTCGTCATCATCACCATCTTCTTCATCGTCACCGTCATCGTCATCATCATCTTCATCTGCCATTTACATGGAGTTGAAAAGGTCCCAGACTGTTTGAAAGAGAGTTCAATGCTGTAATTGGGGCTGATAATTATAAGCTGCAGTCATATGAAACACAAAAACAGATTTGGTTAAAACAAAAGAAATTAAAGTGCTTGTTTCTCTATTCTAATTCTCAGTCGAAAAATAGTAAATCACTTTTTAATCTAGTCCCTCTTATTTCTGTAATAGGAAAGGCATTTATTCTAAATGTAGTCGTAAGCTACAAATGTGCAAGTCCTCTGGCATACAATGGGAAAGGAAGTGACCGTGTCTGAGAAGCATTACTCGGGCGTTAGCAGCAGAAGTAGCGTGACCATTACAGGAGGGTCCAGGGGAAGCAAGACTTTATTTATGGGCAAATTCCTGGTGGAAGCTTCGGTCTTTTCCCTGTATTTCCTCATTAATAAGGATCTTACAGAGCGTTCCTGAGATGTACATGAGAGGAGCCCACCTAGCAAATTTTAGCCCGGGGGGTGGGGGGGTGGCGACCAACAAACCGGCCCAGGAATCAGACGGGCCATGCACTATACACGCAACAGACACACGCACCATACACACACCATACACAGATACATACACAAGATACACGTAATGTCCAGAAGTCAGGGAGCGCAGACACCAGGATGAACATATGAGGAGAAAAAACAATAACACAAATGATAGTGCAATCCTGTGGGGTAAAAAAATATTCCAACTGGGAATGGGGACATGCACAGTGGATAGAAACAAAATATAGACAGATAGCCACTGCTATAGTCCTATGGGGTAAGAGGCTGGAATATGATCAGGTATACACATGACACAGTGGTTGAAATCAAGAATGGCCACACAAATGTGGAAAATGATAAAAAAGGGTTTAGTAAAATGACATCAGGAGGCACACGGATGCAGTGGGAACTTACAATCAAGCCCCAGAAATCAGGCAATGGAAATAGAGCTTAGTCTGTGTCCGTTGTGGGAGAGATAACCTGTATGCGTAGTAACTGCTGCAGGGGGGTCAGGCTGCGCTGGCGCTTCTTCCACTGTCAGCCTCCGCAGAACTTCGGGGTTAGATTCTCTCCACCAGTATTCAGCACCACGTGACTGCGTCACATTGCGGGCAAAGCAAGCTGCTATAAAACAGGAACCAGAGACTCAACGCAAGTAGACTTCTGCATATCGCTAACAGCTTCCTCAGGAGTCTGAGGAAGCTGTTAGCGAAATGCAGAAGTCTACTTCTTTATTCTACTTCTTTATTCTCTGGAGTGCTGTGGACAACCTCAATTTTGCCATTCATGGATGATGAATTTATGTGTATATAATGCATCATCCATGCATCATATACACATACACCATTAATGTATCATACAGTATACACTCGCACACACCATCCATACATCATACACACACACACATCATCCATGCGTCATATACATACATGTCATGGAACAAGAATCACATTCCTGCCCAACCCCCCTTCTGCTTGTCAGCTCCTTAAGTTCAGCTGCAGGCATTGGCTCCATATACACACACTGTGCCTGTGTAACATGCAACAATGTTGCATTTCTTGCCTCTGAGCAGTAATCAGTGAACTGCTACTGCAGCTTCTCCAGTCCTCCCAGTTAATGGACTTTCCCATGTTCTCCCCTGTCTTTTGCTGACAGTTAGTGCAGTCCCACTCAACCTTTAGTGTGACCCCTGCCCCTCACTTCCTTTTCCACCCTAGATTACAGTGAGTACAGACCTGTCTGCATCCACCCCTGGTAAGGCCTTTCTCTCTTATCATAGTCTAACCTCGCAGAAGCATCCCACATAGAGAAGCACTCTCTACCTACACTACACCTACAAGTTCCTGTGTTTTCTAATCCAGCAATAAAATTAAGAAAGACATTAAGGACTTGTCATGCTTTGGAAGAGGGAGGACATGAGTTGAGCTTACTGGAATCATTCATACATCATTCGTGACCCTGGTTCCAGGAAAATACACACACACATCATCTATGCATCATATACACATACACCATTAATGTATCATACAGTATACACTCGCACACACCATCCATACATCATATACACACACACATCATTAATGCGTCATATACATATACACACACATCATTAATGCGTCATATACATACACACACACACACATCATCCATACATCATATACACACACACATCATTAATGCGTCATATACATACACACACACACACACACATCATCCATGCATCGTATACATACACACACACGCACATCATCCATGCATCATACACACACACACACACACATCGATGCATTATATACATACACACACACACATCATCCGTGCATCATATACATACATCATCAATGCATTATATACACACATGATCCATGCATCATCCACATACACACATTATCAATGCATCATACACACACACACACACACATCCATGTAACACACACTTACACACTCACCAGCAGCACACAGCAGACAGCAGACAGTCTGGGAGAAGAGAGGAGTACCTGCTGGGCTCTGCAGCGCAACCTACTGGACGGAATGTACAGTGCACTCACACACACAGCTTTCCCCCTCTCTGCCCCGGACCAATTTTATTTAAATGTGACCGGCCCGGGGGCGGGGTGGGGGGTGGGGGGAGGCAATTTCTGAGCGGTGGGACTCGGCGGTGGGACTCGGCGGTGGAACTGAGTGGTGGGACTCGGCGGTGGGACTGAGTGGTGGGACTCGGCAGTGGGACTGAGCGGTGGGACTCGGCAGTGGGACTGAGCGGTGGGACTCGGCGGTGGGACTGAGTGGTGGGACTCGGCAGTGGGACTGAGCGGTGGGACTCGGCGCTCGGCGGTGGGACTGTGCGGTGGGACTGTGCGGTGGGACTGAGCGGTGGGACTGAGCGGTGGGACTCGGCGCTCGGCGGTCGGGAGCAAAGAAAAGCAGGAAGGTTTTGCAGAAGATGACAAATAGGTGAACGCAGGAACAAGGTTTGATATCACCAGGGATCCCCAATGCTTCTGTAACCCTTCCGCTGCCAGAGAGGGCATTGAAGGGGTGAACATGACTTAGGCGGAGTCATTCTTAGCAGGTCCTCATAGTGCTGCTCAAGCCATGGTACTGGAGGGGTTAAACCCCTCAGTGCCAGAGTAACCCATTGCTTTGGGTTCATGGAAACCTGCCCCAGTCCCCCAGGAACACTATCCTCCCTGTTTCATGCGTTCGCCGCTCCCACTTCGCTACACGAGACATACAGATCTAGCAGACGCTTGTCATCGCTCGTTAAGGCACTAATTAGCGCTTTGCAGGTAGCAACCCGCAGCTCCTTTGAAAAGTATTGCCAATCAGCCGAGAGCGCAAATCGCCCCAGTAAAACTCGCGGGTGCCGTAATGCAAAATCGCACGATAACGGTGCAATAACATCTGTATAATCGCCCCCCCCCCCCCCTCCTGCTTCCACATCTGGCTTTGTTTTGTGCAGCGGGAATGGGGGGGGGGGGGAAGCAGTAATTACAGATTCTCTTACACAAACCCCGACAGCCGCTTCCACCTGATCAATTATATATTACCTCCGAGGCAGGGGCTTGTCTCCGAGCGACGTCTAATCACCTCATTTTACTGCTCTTCTGGAAATAAAATGACTGCTCAGCCCCCCCCCCCCCCACCCCTGCTTGCCATTTTAACATGATGTTTGATTAGCACAAGTGCTGCATCTAATTCTAATTAGGAGCAGAGGCAGCGGTGAGATACAGTAACAAGAATCGGGCACCATTCCTTGTACACAGGCTGCTACTGGATCAAAACTTCTGCTTAACCCTTCACAGAGAGACCTGGAATGCATTTTGGAGAGGGAGTGGCTCAGTGAGTAAAGACACTGACTGGCACTGAGTTTGAAGCATGGGCACCTGGTTCAATTCCCGGTGTCGGCTCCTTGTGACCTTGGGCGAGTCACTTTATCTCCCTGTGCCTCAGGCACCAAAAACATAGATTGTAAGCTCCACGGGGCACTGACTGTGCCTGCAAAATGTCTCTGTAAAGCGCTGCGTAAAACTATCAGCGCTATACAAGAACATGCTATTATTATTATTATTATTGGGTATACATACAGCTACATCAAGTATTTAGATTGTAAGCGCATTTCTGTGTACAGCCCCTTTATCCATCCGTTGTATTATTATGCTGGCACATTTTACTCATAATAATAGTATTATTATATTTTTTTCTTGGGTAGGTGGGTTGCTTGGTCTCCGAGCGTAAAAACTGGAGCACCAGATGTGCCAAAGGATAAAATGTCAATTGCTTTCAACAGAATGTCTCCAGTTTGGTTACATCGTTATAAAATGTCCAGGAGGAAGCCCGGGGGCTCACAGCGCTGCGACAGAAAGAAAAAAGTTGGACAATTTTCTATATAAATTCTATTTGAATTCTTTCAAAGAGGGTATCCCTCCAACAGTCCCTATCAACTATAAGTATATGGGACAGCTTGATAGTGAAGCTGGCGCCTATGTGGCCTGTTTCTCTATGAGAATGTCCAGCAGCCAGGAAATGAATAGCGCAAAGTGGCTTCTTGAAACCCTGTGTGTATACAGACGCAGCTCCTCCTGATAGATGAATCACTTGGCTATTTAACTGAACTCACAAGTCCTGGATTCGTTGTTGCACTTGTGACAGTTGAGGGAATTCTCCGTCGGTGTGCGGATCCGCTTGCAAAGGTACTGGAAGACAAGGCGAAAAGATTGTGACGCACCGCCGTGCGGATGAAACAGCGAGGGGGGTGACTGCGTTGAAAACTTTTATTTAATCGTGTAAAACGGAGGTAGGGGGAAAAAAATCTACATGTTTATCAAGGACCCGAAACATGTAGGTTTTTTCCCCTACCTCCGTTTACACGAATAAATAAAAGCTTTCGACACAGTCACCCTCACTGTTTAATTTGCATGGTGATGCGTCACAATCTTTTCACATTTTGTTGGTTACATAGTTAGATATTTATATCGTTACATCATTACATAGTTACATAGTAGATGAGGTTGAAAAAAGTTCAACCTATGCTAAATTTAGTATATTGATCCAGAGTAAGGCTGCGTCAGCATGCTGCGCGATCAGACTGCCTCAAGGCAGTGATCGCGTCCATGCGGCGTGCGGGTGCGTGCGGAGGCAGGAGGGGGCGCGCGATGCGCAAGAAATCAGTTAAAACTGATTTCTCGCACAATAGGGCGGTCACGTAAGCGGTTCGCCCAATGAGGGTGAACCAGCTCCGTGACGTCACTGGGAACGCCCCCAGGAATGCCCCCCATGGCCCGAGTACTACGGCCAGGGAAAGCACCCGCTTTCCCTCAGCCTCCGCGCGCCTCCGCACGGCTGCACTCTCTATGGACGCAGCCTAAGGCAAACAAAAAACCTCAGTGACACATCATTCAATGAGATCTCATAAGGGGGAAAATAAATTCCTTCCTGACTCCAATAATCAGATTACTCCCTGGATCAACATCCTTCCCGTGTTTACTTATTTTGTATTTCCCTGTATATCTTTCCTTTCTAAAAATGTGTCCAACGTTTTAATCTAGTGCTGTTTTTTGCGCACTGGTTTCGTCCCAGTTTTGCAGCCAGGAGACTTTAGTGAATGCAAATACTAAAAGACAAAATGGCGCCCGCGGCATTGGGAGGGAAAGGGACTTTCTCAGCTCTGCAAGTTGCAGCCACTGGGTTTCCAGTTGGGGTTCTTACACATTGAATTCCACAACTAGAATCACTAATCCAGTCTGTAGTTTCCATTCGCTTGAGCCTGCTGCAAAGCACACCCCTCTATCGGAGCTGAAATGTTTAAATAAAAGGGGTGCACAGGACATACAGAAGAATCGCACATCCCCAGCAGGCAACCTTAACGAGTTCTGCTCTCTAGATATCTCTTGCCGCTCAACTGCGATATGATCAGGTATAGCGAAGCACAACAGATGTGAAAGGTCACTCCGCCTCCATCAGTCACGCTGGAGCACGGCAGATCCCAGTCTGGATAAATTCCCAATTTGTCTTCCTAACAAGGTGATGATATCGGGATTTCACAGCGCGGAGAGGAGAGGGGAGCAGATGAAAGATTTGGTGCTGTCGGAGACGGACCTGTATCCGCATTCACAGAGCAGGTTTACAAAGTTTCCAAAGTCATGCAGTTTAATGAAGAGGGAACTGCCTGAGCTCATTCTCTCCGTCAATATGTGGTGTATTCCTCGTCAGAGAGGAGAGGCCAGCTCCATACAAATACATACAGAGTTACATAGTACATGAGGTTGAAAACCGACACATGTCCATCAAGTTCAACCTCCATGGGATTCCAATCTTCTCCAAAAGCTCTGCAGCATATCAAAGAACAGCCTTAGGGGTAAATTGTACAAAGTCCAAAGCGGCCATTCGGGCCATTTTAAGACCCAAATCGCTATTGAGGACTATGTAGAATGACCCTTTATTGGTTTACCCCTTTTGTTCCCGATGGGAGCAATGACGTTGTTGATCAGAAGTCTAGGTATTAGGGCAAGTAAACCTTTGCTCCAATGCTTATTTTCTGCCTACAGCTTCAGATTTAAGGAAGCTGCTAATTAAGTTGGTTACATGTAATGCAGATCATTAGCCAGGGAACTCTATGCCACCCCAGTCGTGATACTGAAAACGGGATAACACAAGAGGCGCAGAATTTGGTCCATCTTGGTCCATATGTGCATCACTTAACTCCTCCATAATACCTTCTACTGAGACTTTCCAAACCACTAACTCAACCACACAGGGCAAATAATGTTGATACAATGATGTACAGTAGTAACAAAGGAGGGACAGGGAGGAGGGGGTATGATACCGAGCAGTTAAAATGTTACAAGTTTTCGAACCTCTCAAGGTCCTTCATCGGGTACCCGTTCAAAAGCTCATCTCAAGACAAGCTTGTTGGTTCAATAACAAGTATCATACCCCCTCCTCCCTCTCCCTCCATTGTTACTCCATGGAAGAATTGACATTGCGTCCAGCGCTCTCCCTTCCCTGCCCCTGGATACCCAACTAACTTCCCCAGTGGCATCGGGTGTCACTGGGCTCTGATGGGGGGGGTGGGGGAACCAGGAGGAGGGCCCTGACCAAGCATGGAACAGGTCTGGGAGGCGCGCCACCGGACCCAAAAACTTGGACCACACAGCCGTGTAGAGGATTGGACACAGGACAGGGGTAATATACAAATTGCCTCCCCAGCTGCTGTTATTACCCGGGGGATGGGGTGGGGAGAGATGGGGGGGGGGGTAAAAATGGTTGGAAATTTATTAAAATGCCCACCCTGATAGAGATTAATATACTTTTAACATAGCAAATTAAACACTCCCTCAATTGGTCAAAAAAGAAAATTCTATGAAAAATCTAATACGCCTGACACCATGTTAGCGGCCAAACTGGGAAATAACCACTCGTCCCGAAATATCCAGGCAATTAAACTAGAATCAGGCGTGACCACATCAAGCCCCAGAACAATGGCACAGGAATTCCACAGATACTACGTAGATCTATATAACGGCCAAAAGGTACTGCATAGTAAAAAAAAAAACAATTAATTAAACAACTTTTTAGCCTCTGCCATTCTTCCCACATTAAGTAAAGCAGAGGGAGAGGAGCTAGGAAAGGAAATCGCACTAGAGGAATTTCTGTATGTCATTAAAAACCTAAAACTTTCCAAAGCCCCAGGACCCGACGGGTTCTCATACCTCTATCACAAAGAATGTGCCAATTTACTGGCCTCGCACCTCCTGAGAGTATTCAATTCAATCCTGAAAGGATCCTCTTTCCCACCTAACATGTTGCAAGCCTCTTTCACTTTAATCCACAAGCAGGGAAAAGATCCGATAAACTGCGCCAGCTATAGACCAATCTCGCTGATCAATTCACATCTGAAAATATACTCTAAAATTCGAGCAAACCGAATCAGTGCAATTCTCCCCTGGCTGGGACCAAGTGGGATTTATACAAGGTAGGCAAGCCGCAGATAACACAGGAAGGATAATAGATTTGATAGACTGGGCTAACAAACAAAATATACCCACTATGGTACTAGGGCTTGATGCTGCAAAAGCATTAGATCAGATATATTGGTCCTATAGTTTAGTATAGTTTGCTGTTCTCGGATCTTTCCGTTTTGGTGAAAGACTTATGACGGCGATCTCGGCCCTATATTTAAATCCGGAGGCAAACGTGGTCGGACAAGGCTTCCCGTCTGATAGGTTTAATATCAAAAGCGGCACGAGACGAGGTTGCCCTCTCTTCCCCCTGCTATTTGCCCTCTGCATGGAACCACTAGCACCGAACATAAGACGTAACCCAGAAATATCGGGGATAGAGGTGGACAAACAAACCCATAAGTTAGTGCTGTTTGCAGATGATGTAATTCTCACAGTGTCTAAACCTCTGACTTCTCTCCCAAGTTTGTTCTCTATGCTTTCAACCTTTAACAAAATACCAGACTTCAAAATTAATAACTCCAGATCCGAAGCACTAAATATTAATCTCCCAGAAGTGGAAAATTTGATAGCGATTAACTTCAACTTTAGGTGGCAACCCAAGTGTATTAAATATTTGGGAGTAAATATTACTAATAACTCCAAATCACCTGTATCAAGCGAACTACCCTAACCTACTCAAAATCCTTAGAGAAGACATTAGGACATGGTCAGGATATACATTTATGCCCCAATGGGAGGAGGTGTTAGATGAGGAAACGTAGAACCAAATATTTCGGTCGGTCGCCAGGAGCTCAATATGCACCGCTCTGAAGGAAAGCACTTGCAAAGTACTCACTAGGTGGTATCTCACACCCCAGAAATTATCCAAATTTATACCGGGATACTCCCCACTCGGCCCTAAAGTGTGGGGAGCTCAAGCCACAATGCCACATATGTGCTGGACGTGCCCAAAAGTAGTCTCCCTGTGGAGGAAAATAAGAAACTGGTTGAGAAGGATACTGGGTCTAGACCTACCATTCCACCCATGGCTATTACTGCTCAATAGTCCAGAGAATTCCCGGAACCGATCATGCTCTCGGTCGTCATTTTACAACCGCCACTAGATGCGAAATAGCCTCGGTATGGAAACAACAAGAAGTACCTCAAATGTCTAAAATAAGAAATAGGATCTGGTATGTATGCCAAATGGAAACATTGACTAGTTTATTAAACGATACGGGCCAAAAGTGTCAAAAAAACTTGGCAACCCTGGCTAGCCCAATCAGACATCTAGGGTATAAACCCTTCATCAATTATGACATAATTAAACAACTGGCTGGCACAGGCTTACCCCCGGTAGGTAACAGGCTACATACACTCTGTTCCAGATTATAGCTTATCGGAGGCATAGCCCATCCATGGACACCCAGTGGAGAAAGCCCCCACATCTCTCCCCCTCCTCATCACTCCCCACGTTGTGTACCCCCACCCCTCCTTTTTCTTTTGTCTCTTTCTCTTCTTGCTGTAAATCTGGGATTCACATATGTGTAATTCTATGTCCTTGTATGTAAAGTTATGTTTTTTAAGTTACAAAAAAAAAGGGGTTATTTATACTTTAAACTATAGTCTTCAAACGTAAGAATTATTATAGCCTTGGAAACACTAATCGTTATATTATAATGTCAACAAATGCACTGACTCGTCCAGGCACTAGGATTCCGGCATTGTTACAGTTACCAGAACCTAATGCTTTATTTCCCCTGTGTTTTCCAATCTCTGTATTCATACTGTACGTTGTTTATATGGTCGGTGATACATACTTCTAAAGATAGTCACTATGTCCGATTTCAAACGGACAACTGGAAGTGTGCTTTGGGAAAAGCATCAAACGTATCCCAGAATAAAAACAGAGGAATCGCCGCGAGACCCAATCATTTCTCCCAAATTAGACAGGAGCAATAAGTAATAAGTGGAACTGTCAGAAAACAGACGCTTGGCTTGGAACCAAAATAGCCGCAATTCACACTAATTAAAGCTGATGCTAAACTGCGAATTCATTTTTTTTTGTTTGATTCTGAATTTATTTATATTGACCCAGAACAGAAAATCCCAGTAATGTTCAAGAATTCACAATTCATGCTATATTAGTATAATGTCTGAAATTGTTTCTTCATTAATGTTAATTTCCAAATACATTAACCAGTCTTTTGGGGCAGCTACCACTACTTATATTTCACACTTCATTTCACAGCAGCGCCATATGTACTGTATATGTTATCAGCTATTATGTGTTGAGAAGTCACAAAAATACCGGTATTCTGATTTTCACTGTTTTTGAAGGCCAACATAATAAATCCGTTGGTAGTGCAGGGGTAGTAGTATTGATCCGGTGTATCTCTGTATACACGGCCTGGTCACATTTTGTAGGTTTCTCTGAAACTGGAAACGCTGCATTATGCAGCATTTCTGAGAGTGCGCACTCCGAACCGCATATTTTACTTAGAGGTGATCATGACTGTTCTGATGATTGACGCGTGTAGACAATCTGCTGCCCTGACAGTTCCTCGGTGAGGTGCCGGAAAACCGCGTGGACGGGGTGGTGGCCAATCTGACGGTGGTGGATAGGGACCAGCCGCACACGACCAACTGGAATGCAATTTACAAGATCATCAGCGGTGACCCGGCCGGTCACTTCACCATCAGGACAGACCCCATGACCAACGAGGGCGTTGTAACTGTGTTGAAGGTAGGACATAGTATACTGATCTATCCATCCATCTATCTATCCATTTATCCATGTACCCATCCATCTATCCAGTTATCTATCTACCAATCTATCTGTTCATGTTGTTATCCATCCATTTACCTATCTATCTACCCAACCACCTATCCAGCTATCTATCTATCTTTCTATCTATCTATCTACCCATCTATCCATCCATCTATCTATCTACCCATCCACCCATCTATCCATCCATCTATCTATCTACCCATCTACCCATCTATCCATCCATCTATCTACCCATCTATCCATCCATCTATCTACCCATCTATCTACATATCCATCTATCGATCTACCCATCTATCCATCCATCTGTCTACCCATTTATCCATCCATCTATCTACCCATCTATCCATCCATCTATCTACCAATCTATCCATCCATATATCTATCTATATCCATCTATCATCCATCTACTCATCCATCCATTCATCTACTCATCCACCCTTTCATCTATCTATCCATCTACTCATCCATCCATTTATCCATCTACTCATCCATTCATCTATCTATCTATCCATCTACTCATCCATCCATCTATCTATCTATCTATCTATCTATCTATCTATCTATCTATCTATCTATCTATCTACTCATCCATCCATTCATCTATCTATCTATCCGTCTACTCATTCATCCATTCATCTATCTATCTATCTATCTATCTATCTATCTATCTATCTATCTATCTATCTATCTATCCATATACTCATCCATCCATCTCTATCCATCTACTCATCCATCTATCTATCTATCTATCTATCTATCTATCCATCCATCTATCTACCCATCTATCCATCCATCTATCTATCTACCCATCTACCCATCTATCCATCCATCTATCTACCCATCTATCCATCCATCTATCTACCCATCTATCTACATATCCATCTATCGATCTACCCATCTATCCATCCATCTGTCTACCCATTTATCCATCCATTTATCTACCCATCTATCCATCCATCTATCTACCAATCTATCCATCCATATATCTATCTATATCCATCTATCATCCATCTACTCATCCATCCATTCATCTACTCATCCACCCTTTCATCTATCTATCCATCTACTCATCCATCCATTTATCCATCTACTCATCCATTCATCTATCTATCTATCCATCTACTCATCCATCCATCTATCTATCTATCTATCTATCTACTCATCCATCCATTCATCTATCTATCTATCCGTCTACTCATTCATCCATTCATCTATCTATCTATCTATCTATCTATCTATCTATCTATCTATCTATCTATCTATCTATCTATCTACTCATCCATCCATTCATCTATCTATCTATCCGTCTACTCATTCATCCATTCATCTATCTATCTATCTATCTATCTATCTATCTATCTATCTATCTATCTATCTATCTATCTATCTATCCATATACTCATCCATCCATCTCTATCCATCTACTCATCCATCTATCTATCTATCCATCCATCTATCTACCCATCTATCCATCCATCTATCTATCTACCCATCTACCCATCTATCCATCCATCTATCTACCCATCTATCCATCCATCTATCTACCCATCTATCTACATATCCATCTATCGATCTACCCATCTATCCATCCATCTGTCTACCCATTTATCCATCCATTTATCTACCCATCTATCCATCCATCTATCTACCAATCTATCCATCCATATATCTATCTATATCCATCTATCATCCATCTACTCATCCATCCATTCATCTACTCATCCACCCTTTCATCTATCTATCCATCTACTCATCCATCCATTTATCCATCTACTCATCCATTCATCTATCTATCTATCCATCTACTCATCCATCCATCTATCTATCTATCTATCTATCTATCTATCTATCTATCTATCTATCTATCTATCTATCTATCTATCTATCTATCTACTCATCCATCCATTCATCTATCTATCTATCCGTCTACTCATTCATCCATTCATCTATCTATCTATCTATCTATCTATCTATCTATCTATCTATCTATCCATATACTCATCCATCCATCTCTATCCATCTACTCATCCATCCATCCATCCAGCTCACTGTCTATCTACCCACCTTTCTACCCATCTTTTTATCTATCATCAACACATCTACATTAAAACATGTCAATACCTGCACCTTTTCCCATTATTTGTAACCTTTTTTGTGTATTGTCCAAAATATCTGCCACAGTTTAGGTTCTGTAAAGTGCGAGCAAGTGACAGCAATCTAGTTTATTATGTGTGATGCTGACACAGACACATGGAAATATAAGAGTCTAACATGTGTCAGATTTCTCATTATAAATTGGCACCTTGCTAGCATCACACCTTAATGTTCTTTATTTATCATGGAAGCACCTAAATTAATTTATTTTACACTTATACAAGTGAGTATGACGCTATTTCCAAACTCAGCACACAAAGCCCCCGGAGACAGCAATAACCGCATAGAAATATTTGTACGGTAATTACCACATTTAGCTTTTTGTATTTTATTAGTGTAATCTGTTTTGGCACATCTCTGTAACACAGATACAAAAACCCGCAGCGTTTCATGCACCTTGTAAATACTGTGCAGTGCAGGCATGGAGGGGCTGCTGGTGCAGGCATGGAGGGGCTGCTGGTGCAGGCATGGAGGGGCTGCTGGTGCAGGCATGGAGGGGCTGCTGAAGCAGGCATGTAACACCAGCACCACAGCAGCTATTCTCCCGGTACATGTGTGTCCCTTGACCCGGGAACAGCTGTCTTACTGTTCTCCCACTGCTTCTATGCTGACACATATATTCATACTCATAACTTCAAGGACATGCTTCCTAGAGGAAAGCACGGTGGTTTCGGGTTTATTGATGGAGTGGGATGGGGGATGCGGAGTTAATCAATTGATCAGGCATCCCATTAGCAGTTTCCCACTGAGTAATTAAAATATCCATTCCGGGCGACAGCTCCTGGTTTTGTAGTGTTGCGTCTTATTCGTTTCAGTCCGTTAGAACTTGCGTTGAGGCATCAAGGTTGGAGGCATCTTTGTTTAAGGAGGATACCTAGGCAGCTATTCAGTACATGTTACTGGCCCATTAGACACCTGCTAATGGCTTCTGTTCCGGTACCAGAAAGCATAACACCTCTTGGTAAATATCAGCCAATGTATCAATTTGACCATCTTTTGATGTGGGTTCTTTTTTCCCCCGTGAATTATTGTGTTGAATAAACCTGCCGGTTTAAAACAGATCTGCATCAAATGGTAAGCAAGTTCCTTACGGACCTCCTGATCAGGGACGTCTTGTCTGTTGCTTATAGACATACAGGCCCCTATATAATGTAGTGATGCTTGCTTCCTCCCAGCACCGCCACACTCCCCCCTGCTGTTTATTAGCCGGGGCTAAGAATGTATCCACTTCCCTTCTCCACAGTCGGTGGACTACGAGATGAACAAGGCCTTTTTGCTGAATGTTATGGTGACAAACCAATCCCCCTTGGCCAGCGGGATCCAGATGTCCCTGTTATCCACCTCCGCCGTTACCATCTCCATCACCGACATGAACGAGGCGCCATACTTTCCCAACCGCAATGATCCCATCCGGCAATTAGAGGGGGAGTCAGTGGGTCGGCTGCTGACCACTTTTGCTGCTGTGGACCCAGACCGCTCCCTGCAACAAGCACTAAGGTGGGTGCCACGGACTGGGGGGGAGGGGGTGGCTGTGAGTAAAGATGCTGGTTGTTCTGTGGAGGAGAATGCCAGTTTACATGAGGGAGCAGCAGAGGTTACGAGCAGCAGAGGTTACGAGGGGGCAGAGGTTACGGGGGCAGAGGTTATGAGGGGAAGAGATGTGGGAAACATTTGCGCACATTTTGCATACGCAGACATTTTCAAAACATTCAGATCCCAAAAATTTCAACATTTGTAAAACAACAAACCTGTAAGTGTCTGTGCCTAAAACTGGCAGCAGAAAATCCAAAATTCACTTTGAATTCTCTTAGAGTATCATTTATATATTATCTATCTCTATACTGTGCTCTCTCTATACCGTGCTCTCTCTATACTGTGCCAGGGCCTCCAACAGAAATCGTGGGGCCCAGGACAAACAGCCCCACCATTTCACACCTTACGAACCCCCTCTCTCCCCCCCCCCTCCCATATATTTCTCTCCCTTCCGTCTCAACCCCTCACTCTCCCGCCTCGCATGTATTTCTCTCCCTTCCGTCTCACCTCCTCTCACTCTCCCGCCTCGCATGTATTTCTCTCCCCTGCGTCTCACTCTTACTCCCTCTTTTCCTCACTCACCCCCTCTCTCCAATCCCACCGTCAATTACCCCACGCTCACTCATTCCCTCCCCCCTCACACAATTCCCCCCACAAGATATATACCAAAAAACGTCCCACCCCCCAATACAAAAAACTTCCCACCCCAAAATACATACAAAAAAATCCCCACCCCCCAAATATATACAACCTCCCCCAACCCCCCAAATGCGTACAAAAATCCACCTACCCAATACATATAAAAAAAACAATACATACAATACATATATATATAATAAAGAATATCACTTGTGAGCACATTCACATGTCTTAGACAGGTCTGCACCCCTGCCTTTCAACCATTATCACCTAGCATACAGTGCTCCCACTGCAGCAAGGGATTCTGGGAAATGACATGCAAATGAGCACACAATGTGTCACCTTTTGCCTGGAATATCCATTCACATGGAGCCCATTTAAGCTGATGTATCGCCTTTCACACAGCTTTTAAGCACAGCATGGGACTAGCAAAGCAAGTACAGACCCCTCACAGACATGTTTCAACCTTGATGGGTATCATCAGTGTGAGGTTAGTTTATACATGCTTTGAAATATTTCTAGGCTGGGTAGGTTTACCATATACATTTTAAGTTATGATGGGTGAAAAAGGCAACAAAAAACCTCCACCGTTAGCATATAGCCGATAAAGAATATCCCTTGTGTGCACATGTGCCGAGACTGTGGCACAGCATACTGACAAGGGCCCTTAGTATCAATGTATGAAGGCTCCTTACAACGTGTGCTGACGTAAGGAAGAGGCTTTAGAAGATGTTACTCTGCACACTATTAGATATAATAGCATAACTGACGCGGTTTCCTTGTCTCTTGATGCTAATGAAATCCTCCGGGACTTAACCTCCTCACATGGGAGAAACATGGTAACAATGTGACCTTGTTACATTGTGTCAGGCTTCAGACATAGGTTGAGTGATACAGATCCAGCATGTAGTCCTAATGTGGGCGCCGGGACAGAGAGAAACCTAAAGAGGGGTCACCGCCAGGAGCCAACGATGGAAGAATCTCTCGTATCTGAGGATGACTTTGTAGCCTGACTTTTTCCTTCCTTTATTTCGGCTGAGAGCGGACGCGGTGTCCAGCTGCCCTGTTCCCAATTACCCGCTCTTCACTTGTGACATTTCGTAATCATTATGTGGTTCAGACACTTCACTCGTGGCCTGGCTGGCTGGCAGAGAAACTGATTATATTGAGTCGTGGCGGCGACTTCCCATCGTTTCTGGAGATGTAATGAAGCCTTTAGCGAGAAATTCTGAGCTAACGAGGCAATTTTTTCTTATTTGTTCCAGGTTGTAATGCTGAGCCTGTCACAAGGTGTTTCTTTCTCTTCATTGTTGTTATTTTTAGGGTTTACCCCTTTCCTGCCCGCTCGTGTAACACTGTCAAAAGGTTCAATTTCCCTGGGAATGATGGAAAATCCTCAGCCGAAAAGTGCAGACAATAAAATGCAATCAAATGGCTTGATCTTGTGTTGGGGTTTGCGAGCTGGCTCCAACCTTGTGCTGTCCAGCGGGCTGTGTATCACACTAATGGAAGGGGAGATCAGACGCACATTCAAAGTTATTGTTTTTATAACAATGCTTTGATCCTGCTCCATGAGAAATGAGAAAAGATCCTCGGCGATCTACAAAGAACTTGACTTGGTGAAAACGTTTGCTGTTGGTGCCAGGGGCAGAATATGGAAGGACTCACATACGCACCCTGATACAGCTGTTGTGTGCTCTGTAGCCCCCTCCTAACTCATTCTGCCCATCGTAACTCCCCTCCCACATAGCAAGCTGGCTCAGGAGGAATAGCAAAGTTAGGCAGCGAAGTTGGAGCTGCGCTGTTTCAAAACAGCATTTATATGTCAGCTTATTTAACATTAGTTAACACACATTCCCAGCACGCTCAAAC
>NC_134497.1:6838100-6903100 GCF_040206685.1 Ascaphus truei
GGGTGGGTGAGCGGGAGTGGGTGGATGGGTGGGGGAGTGGGCGAGTAGGATGAGTGGGTGGAGGAGCGGGTGAGTGGAGAGGAGTGGGTGATTGAGCAGGGGAGCGGATAAGTGGGAGAGTGAGTGGGGGTGGATGGGGGGAGCAGGTGGATGGGTGGCAGGAGTGGGTGGCTGGATGGGGAGAGTGGATGGATGGGTGGCAGGAGTGGGTGGGTGGATGGGGGGGAGTGGGTGGATGGGGGGAGTGGGTGGGTGGATGGGGGGAGTGGGTGGGTGGATGGGGGGAGCGGGTGGATGGGGGGAGCGGGTGGATGGGGGGAGCGGGTGGATGGGGAGAGTGGGTGAGTTGGTATAATGGTCTTTTTTTTTAACCATTTCCTATAAATCTGTTTTAACTTTTTTAGATATACGAAGGGATACAAAGTAACCACTAATAAACCTTAAATGAGATGATGTGTGTGTACAGTATATGTATATACACACACACAGGCCGGGTATATCAGCTAGTATATGTATATACACACACACAGGGCGAGTATATCAGCTAGTATATGTACAGTATATACACACACACAGGCCGGGTATATCAGCTAGTATATGTATATACACACACACAGGCCGGGTATATCAGCTAGTATATGTATATACACACACACAGGCCGGGTATATCAGCTAGTATATGTACATACACACACACAGGCCGGGTATATCAGCTAGTATATGTATATACACACACACAGGCCGGGTATATCAGCTAGTATATGTATATACACACACACAGGCCGGGTATATCAGCTAGTATATGTATATACACACACACAGGGCGGGTATATCAGCTAGTATATGTATATACACACACACAGGCCGGGTATATCAGCTAGTATATGTATATACACACACAGGCCGGGTATATCAGCTAGTATATGTATATATACACACACACAGGGCGGGTATATCAGCTAGTATATGTATATACACACACAGGCTGGGTATATCAGCTAGTATATGTATATACACACACACAGGCCGGGTATATCAGCTAGTATATGTATATACACACACACAGGCCGGGTATATCAGCTAGTATATGTATATACACACACACAGGCCGGGTATATCAGCTAGTATATGTATATACACACACACAGGCCGGGTATATCAGCTAGTATATGTATATACACACACACAGGCCGGGTATATCAGCTAGTATATGTATATACACACACACAGGCCGGGTATATCAGCTAGTATATGTATATATACACACACACAGGGCGGGTATATCAGCTAGTATATGTATATACACACACACAGGCTGGGTATATCAGCTAGTATATGTATATACACACACACAGGCCGGGTATATCAGCTAGTATATGTATATACACACACACAGGCCGGGTATATCAGCTAGTATATGTATATACACACACACAGGCCGGGTATATCAGCTAGTATATGTATATACACACACACAGGCCGGGTATATCAGCTAGTATATGTATATACACACACACAGGCCGGGTATATCAACTAGTATATGTATATACACACACACAGGCCGGGTATATCAGCTAGTATATGTATATACACACACACAGGCCGGGTATATCAGCTAGTATATGTATATACACACACACAGGCCGGGTATATCAGCTAGTATATGTATATACACACACACAGGCCGGGTATATCAGCTAGTATATGTATATACACACACACAGGCCGGGTATATCAGCTAGTATATGTATATACACACACACAGGCCGGGTATATCAGCTAGTATATGTATATACACACACACAGGCCGGGTATATCAGCTAGTATATGTATATACACACACACAGGCCGGGTATATCAGCTAGTATATGTATATACACACACACAGGCCGGGTATATCAGCTAGTATATGTATATACACACACACAGGCCGGGTATATCAGCTAGTATATGTATATACACACACACAGGCCGGGTATATCAGCTAGTATATGTATATACACACACACAGGCCGGGTATATCAGCTAGTATATGTATATACACACACACAGGCCGGGTATATCAGCTAGTATATGTATATACACACACACAGGCCGGGTATATCAGCTAGTATATGTATACACACACACAGGCCGGGTATATCAGCTAGTATATGTATATACACACACACAGGCCGGGTATATCAGCTAGTATATGTATATACACACACACAGGCCGGGTATATCAGCTAGTATATGTATATACACACACACAGGCCGGGTATATCAGCTAGTATATGTATATACACACACACAGGCCGGGTATATCAGCTAGTATATGTATATACACACACACAGGCCGGGTATATCAGCTAGTATATGTATATACACACACACAGGCCGGGTATATCAGCTAGTATATGTATATACACACACACAGGCCGGGTATATCAGCTAGTATATGTATATACACACACACAGGGCGGGTATATCAGCTAGTATATGTATATACACACACACAGGCCGGGTATATCAGCTAGTATATGTATATACACACACACAGGCCGGGTATATCAGCTAGTATATGTATATACACACACACAGGCCGGGTATATCAGCTAGTATATGTATATACACACACACAGGCCGGGTATATCAGCTAGTATATGTATATACACACACACAGGCCGGGTATATCAGCTAGTATATGTATATACACACACACAGGGCGGGTATATCAGCTAGTATATGTATATATACACACACACAGGGCCGGGTATATCAGCTAGTATATGTATATACACACACACAGGGCGGGTATATCAGCTAGTATATGTATATACACACACACAGGGCGGGTATATCAGCTAGTATATGTATATACACACACACAGGCCGGGTATATCAGCTAGTATATGTATATACACACACACAGGCCGGGTATATCAGCTAGTATATGTATATACACACACACAGGCCGGGTATATCAGCTAGTATATGTATATACACACACACAGGCCGGGTATATCAGCTAGTATATGTATATACACACACACAGGCCGGGTATATCAGCTAGTATATGTATATACACACACACAGACCGGGTATATCAGCTAGTATATGTATATACACACACACAGGCCGGGTATATCAGCTATTATATGTATATACACACACACAGGCCGGGTATATCAGCTAGTATATGTATATACACACACACAGGACGGGTATATCAGCTAGTATATGTATATACACACACACAGGCCGGGTATATCAGCTAGTATATGTATATACACACACACAGGCCGGGTATATCAGCTAGTATATGTATATACACACACACAGGACGGGTATATCAGCTAGTATATGTATATACACACACACAGGCCGGGTATATCAGCTAGTATATGTATATACACACACACAGGCCGGGTATATCAGCTAGTATATGTATATACACACACACAGGCCGGGTATATCAGCTAGTATATGTATATACACACACACAGGCCGGGTATATCAGCTAGTATATGTATATACACACACTCAGGCCGGGTATATCAGCTAGTATATGTATATACACACACACAGGGCGGGTATATCAGCTAGTATATGTATATACACACACACAGGCCGGGTATATCAGCTAGTATATGTATATACACACACACAGGCCGGGTATATCAGCTAGTATATGTATATACACACACACAGGCCGGGTATATCAGCTAGTATATGTATATACACACACACAGGCCGGGTATATCAGCTAGTATATGTATATACACACACACAGGCCGGGTATATCAGCTAGTATATGTATATACACACACACAGGCCGGGTATATCAGCTAGTATATGTATATACACACACTCAGGCCGGGTATATCAGCTAGTATATGTATATACACACACACAGGGCGGGTATATCAGCTAGTATATGTATATACACACACAGGCCGGGTATATCAGCTAGTATATGTATATACACACACACAGGCCGGGTATATCAGCTAGTATATGTATATACACACACTCAGGCCGGGTATATCAGCTAGTATATGTATATACACACACACAGGGCGGGTATATCAGCTAGTATATGTATATACACACACAGGCCGGGTATATCAGCTAGTATATGTATATACACACACACAGGCCGGGTATATCAGCTAGTATATGTATATACACACACAGGGCCGGGTATATCAGCTAGTATATGTATATACACACACACAGGCCGGGTATATCAGCTAGTATATGTATATACACACACACAGGCCGGGTATATCAGCTAGTATATGTATATACACACACAGAGGCCGGGTATATCAGCTAGTATATGTATATACACACACACAGGGCGGGTATATCAGCTAGTATATGTATATACACACACACAGGACGGGTATATCAGCTAGTATATGTATATACACACACACAGGCCGGGTATATCAGCTAGTATATGTATATACACACACACAGGGGTCGAAGGATAATGGCATTGCGAGAGCGTGGGGGGTAGAGGAACGTGACACCCAATCAAGTGAAATCATTAGGCAGATGTATCAAACGGAAAACAACCAAAGAACCATTTTTCTTTGTTACCTTCAGCATATATTTAACTTTCATGTTGGTTTGAAACACGAGAACAAGCTATTGCATAAAGTTAATTCTGTTTGAAAGATAATTGAGCGTTTTTATCATTAGCAGACGCAGCGCTCTATTGAAAGGATTTGGTCTAATTATTATAACTTTGGGGCGTTTTGTTTTGCTTTGCTTAAAACAGCAGACCCTATAAGCAAAGCGGGAGGCCCTGTATGCGGGAGGCCCTGTAAGCGGGAGGCCCTGTAAGCGAGAGGCCCTGTAAGCGAGAGGCCCTGTAAGCGAGAGGCCCTGTAAGCGAGAGACCCTGTAAGCGGGAGGCCCTGTAAGCGGGAGGCCCTGTAAGCGAGAGGCCCTGTAAGCGGGAGGCCCTGTAAGCAGGAGACCCTGTAAGCGGGAGACCATGTAAGCGGGAGGCCCGTACGCGGGAGGCCCTGTAAGCGGGAGGCCCCGTAAACGGGAGACCATGTAAGCGGGAGACCATGTAAGCGGGAGGCCCTGTATGCGGGCGGCCCTGTAAGCGAGAGGCCCTGTAAGCGGGAGACCATGTAAGCGGGAGGCCCTGTAAGCGGGAGGCCCTGTAAGCGAGAGGCCCCGTGCGCGGGAGGCCCTGTAAGCGGGAGGCCCTGTAAGCGGGATGCCCTGTATGCGGGAGGCCCTGTATGCGGGAGGCCCTGTAAGCGGGAGGCCCTGTAAGCGGGAGGCCCTGTATGCGGGAGGCCCTGTGCGCGGGAGAACCCGTAAGCGAGAGGCCCTGTAAGCGGGAGACACATTGTTACAGTATTTTTTAAATAAAACAAAAAGTGATGGAGAGATATATGTTATCAATAGATTGAGATATTTGTGTCACTGATTATGGGGGTGATGTAGCAAGGAAAATTTAGAGCAAAATGTACACAAATTGCCTCTTTTTCATCTTGCGTCAATATCTCAAGATCTTTTCTCCAAGTTTTACACCGTCTGCCCCAGCATGCACCTTGGGGAGAGTCAGTAGGAGGAGTTGGGGGAGTTACATGGTGCACAGGTTATAATGAGATGTATCACATTCTGCGTCTATGCCCCAGCATGCACCTTGGGGAGAGTCAGTAGGAGGAGTTGGGGGGAGTTACATGGGGCACAGATTATAATGAGATGTATCAGATTCTGCATCTCTGTCCCAGCTTGCACCTTGGGGAGAGTCAGTAGGAGGAGTTGGGGGAGTTACATGGTGCACAGATTATAATGAGATGTATCACATTCTGTGTCTGTCCCAGCTTGCACCTTGGGGAGAGTCAGTAGGAGGAGTTGGGGGAGTTACATGGTGCACAGATTATAATGAGATGTATCACATTCTGCGTCTCTGCCCCAGCTTGCACCTTGGGGAGGGACAGTAGGAGGAGTTGGGGGAGTTACATGGGGCACAGATTATAATGAGATGTATCACATTCTGCGTCTCTGCCCCAGCTTGCACCTTGGGGAGAGACAGTAGGAGGAGTTGGGGGAGTTACATGGTGCACAGATTATAATGAGATGTATCACATTCTGTGTCTGTCCCAGCTTGCACCTTGGGGAGAGACAGTAGGAGGAGTTGGGGGAGTTACATGGGGCACAGATTATAATGAGATGTACCACATTCTGCGTCTCTGCCCCAGCTTGCACCTTGGGGAGAGTCAGTAGGAGGAGTTGGGGGGAGTTACATGGTGCACAGATTATAATGAGATGCATCACATTCTGCGTCTCTGCCCCAGCTTGCACCTTGGGGAGAGTCAGTAGGAGGAGTTGGGGGGAGTTACATGGTGCACAGATTATAATGAGATGTATCACATTCTGCGTCTCTGCCCCAGCTTGCACCTTGGGGAGAGTCAGTAGGAGGAGTTGGGGGAGTTACACGGTGCACAGATTATAATGAGATGTATCGCATTCTGCGTCTCTGCCCCAGCTTGCACCTTGGGGAGAGTCAGAAGGAGGAGTTGGGGGAGTTACATGGTGCACAGATTATAATGAGATGTATCACATTCTGCGTCTCTGCCCCAGCATGCACCTTGGGGAGAGTCAGTAGGAGGAGTTGGGGGGGAGTTACACGGGGCACAGATTATTATGAGATGTATCACATTCTGTGTCTCTGCCCCAGCTTGCACCTTGGGGAGAGTCAGTAGGAGGAGTTGGGGGGAGTTACATGGTGCACAGATTATAATGAGATGTATCACATTCTGCGTCTCTGCCCCAGCTTGCACCTTGGGGAGAGACAGTAGGAGGAGTTGGGGGAGTTACATGGTGCACAGATTATAATGAGATGTATCACATTCTGTGTCTGTCCCAGCTTGCACCTTGGGGAGAGACAGTAGGAGGAGTTGGGGGAGTTACATGGGGCACAGATTATAATGAGATGTATCACATTCTGCGTCTCTGCCCCAGCTTGCACCTTGGGGAGAGACAGTAGGAGGAGTTGGGGGAGTTACATGGTGCACAGATTATAATGAGATGTATCACATTCTGCGTCTCTGTCCCAGCATGCACCTTGGGGAGAATCAGTAGGAGGAGTTGGGGGATTTACATGGTGCACAGATTATAATGAGATGTACCACATTCTGCGTCTCTGCCCCAGCTTGCACCTTGGGGAGAGTCAGTAGGAGGAGTTGGGGGGAGTTACATGGTGCACAGATTATAATGAGATGCATCACATTCTGCGTCTCTGCCCCAGCTTGCACCTTGGGGAGAGTCAGTAGGAGGAGTTGGGGGGAGTTACATGGTGCACAGATTATAATGAGATGTATCACATTCTGCGTCTCTGCCCCAGCTTGCACCTTGGGGAGAGTCAGTAGGAGGAGTTGGGGGAGTTACACTGTGCACAGATTATAATGAGATGTATCGCATTCTGCGTCTCTGCCCCAGCTTGCACCTTGGGGAGAGTCAGAAGGAGGAGTTGGGGGAGTTACATGGTGCACAGATTATAATGAGATGTATCACATTCTGCGTCTCTGCCCCAGCATGCACCTTGGGGAGAGTCAGTAGGAGGAGTTGGGGGGGAGTTACACGGGGCACAGATTATAATGAGATGTATCACATTCTGTGTCTCTGCCCCAGCATGCACCTTGGGGAGAGTCAGTAGGAGGAGTTGGGGGGAGTTACATGGTGCACAGATTATAATGAGATGTATCACATTCTGTGTCTCTGCCCCATCTTGCACCTTGGGGAGAGTCAGTAGGAGGAGTTGGGGGGAGTTACATGGGGCACAGATTATAATGAGATGTATCACATTCTGCGTCTCTGCCCCAGCATGCACCTTGGGGAGAGTCAGTAGGAGGAGTTGGGGGAGTTACATGGTGCACAGATTATAATGAGATATATCACGTGGTCCATTTCATAACCTCCTGCTAAAAAAAAAAACCCATAAGGTGTGCCCGGGAGTGCGCCTTTAAGGGGCCAGCGTGCCAGGCCTCTCTCCTCTGCCAACCCCGAGAACTACGGCCAAACATCTGCAACAGATTGGTCAATAAAGAAACATTCCAATGAACTTCTAACTGACACTGGTGGCTCCTAACTGAGGGATGAGCGCTAATGAGTTAGGTTACCACGCAGCCTCTGCCCTCTCTCGTTGCAGCCATGGTCCTGCTGTTTGTGATGTGGATGAAGCGCAGGGAGAAGGAGAGACACACAAAGCAGCTCCTGATCGACCCCGAGGACGACGTGAGAGACAATATCCTGAAGTACGACGAGGAGGGAGGCGGCGAGGAAGACCAGGTAACGCACCCGCGGAAAGAGCGCGCGGGACTTCTCCTTGGCGAATGTCCTCTCCCCGTTAGGTTGCGCGAGGCCATACCATGCTTCACCAGACCTCACCGGGCGTTGCGTGTAGATTCCCCGGCAGTAATCACAGAGATTTTCATCATTTTATTTTGTTTTTTTGGGCCACCATAATTAGTTTTTCTTAAGTTAATTAAAATAAATTAGAAAATAATAACACACTTTATAACTATGTTAAAAGTGTCACATTGTAATGTTGTAGAAAGGACGTGACGCAAAACTGGACTACAAACAATATTACTGTATGCGCCCGTCCCGACCTAACAGGGTCATCTCCTGTAAGACGCGGTTTTAAACAAGCTTACAGGTTACTTGGAGCTGATTCTCCTCTCGATTAGGGGGGCCGGGTATCCGTGATGTTATATTTGGGGTTCGCTCAGAATCAGAATGGCACGAGAATGCCACGGGGGGGATAGCATGTAACCAGTTACTGCTACTCGCAGAACGGCCAACCACGCGCGAGCCTGGCTCTCTCTACAACCCAACTCTCTCTCTCGTGGTGCGCAGGATTACGACTTGAGCCAACTGCAGCAGCCGGAGACTTTGGACCATGTTCTGAACAAGGTGGCAGGCATGAGGCGAGTCGACGAGAGACCAGTCGGTGCAGAGTCCCAGTATCCGATCCGACCCGTCATCCCACACCCGGGGGACATTGGGGATTTTATCAATGAGGTACGGTATCTCCTCCCAATGGATAGAGCGTACCGCCAGGTTAGAGCGCACCGCGAGGTTAGAGTGTAGTAATCGCCAGGTTAGAGCGTACCGCGAGGTTAGAGTGTAGTAATCGCCAGGTTAGAGCGTACCGCGAGGTTAGAGTGTAGTAATCGCCAGGTTAGAGCGTACCGCGAGGTTAGAGTGTAGTAATCGCCAGGTTAGAGCGTACCGCGAGGTTAGAGTGTAGTAATCGCCAGGTTAGAGCGTACCGCGAGGTTAGAGTGTAGTAATCGCCAGGTTAGAGCGTACCGCGAGGTTAGAGTGTAGTAATCGCCAGGTTAGAGCGTACCGCGAGGTTAGAGTGTAGTAATCGCCAGGTTAGAGCGTACCGCGAGGTTAGAGTGTAGTAATCGCCAGGTTAGAGTGTAGTAATCGCCAGGTTAGAGTGTAGTAATCGCCAGGTTAGAGCGTACCGCGAGGTTAGAGTGTAGTAATCGCCAGGTTAGAGTGTAGTAATCGCCAGGTTAGAGTGTAGTAATCGCCAGGTTAGAGTGTACCGCGAGGTTAGAGTGTTGTAATCGCCAGGTTAGAGTGTACCGCGAGGTTAGAGCGTAGTAATCGAGAGGTTAGAGTGTACCGCGAGGTTAGAGCGTAGTAATCGAGAGGTTAGAGTGTACCGCGAGGTTAGAGTGTACCACAAGGTTAGAGTGTAGTAATCGCCAGGTTAGAGTGTAGTAATCGCCAGGTTAGAGTGTACGGAGCGGTTAGAGTGTAGTAATCGAGAGGTTAGACTTTAGAGTGTACCGCGAGGTTAGAGCGTACCACGAGGTTAGAGTGTAGTAATCGCCAGGTTAGAGCGTACCACGAGGTTAGACTGTAGTAATCGCCAGGTTAGAGTGTACCGCGAGGTTAGAGCGTAGTAATCGAGAGGTTAGAGTGTACCACGAGGTTAGAGTGTAGTAATCGCCAGGTTAGAGTGTAGTAATCGCCAGGTTAGAGTGTAGTAATCGCCAGGTTAGAGTGTACCGCGAGGTTAGAGCGTAGTAATCGAGAGGTTAGAGTGTACCGCGAGGTTAGAGTGTAGTAATCGCCAGGTTAGAGTGTACCGGGAGGTTAGAGTGTAGTAATCGCCAGGTTAGAGCGTACCGCGAGGTTAGAGTGTTGTAATCGCCAGGTTAGAGTGTACCGCGAGGTTAGAGCGTAGTAATCGAGAGGTTAGAGTGTACCACGAGGATGAGAGCGTACCACGAAATGATGAAATGTATCAAAAATAATAGCAGTGGTTACACAGGCCAGGTTAGAGTGTATCCAGTGACCGGCTCCTCCTCCCGCGCGGACGCCTGACCGTAAGAGACACGTACTCTATAACTCCTACTGTTGGGTAAATTAACCTCGAATCTTCCACTAAAACAGCGGGATTTTTCTCTTCGTGTTATTTCCGTAGTCGTAAAGTTGTTTTTTCTCTTTTTTTATTAAAGCGAGCAGGTGCTGAGTTTTCTAGCAAAGCGGCATTTTTATTTCCTTGGAGACCGCTGGCAGAAGTCGGGAATATTGAACACAGCCGCGTTTTAATTACAGTAACACACCGCGCCGTTCCTGCGCGCGCGTTTATCCCAAACCTTGCACGACTTCCGAAACGCTTTGAAATTCCGAGCAGGCTCGTTTTCAGCGTCGCTTTGCGAGGTCTCTGTGGTTAAAATAGATTGTGCTTTTTGTTCAAAGAGTGGTGAAAATTAATATGATTATTTTCATGTGTATATGAGGAGGCGACATGCTTTATCCAACCAGAAAATCCCACTGAATTCAATGCGGATGTTTCTACTCAATAAATAATAACTTTATAACATGTAGCACTTCTCCCCCAATGGGACTCACAATTATTAGGGTATTAATTGTGAAGCGCTGTGAGTCCCAATGGGAGAAAAGTGCTACATGTTATAAAGTTATTATTTATGCAGCACAAACAGCACGTAGGACTTTTTACAGACACAGCCACTGCCCCGCAGAGCTTACAATCTATGAATTTGTTGCCTGGGAGATAAAGTGACCAGCCCAAGGTCACAAGGAGTTGACACCGGGAATTGAACATGATTACTTTGCTGTGTTCCCTTCTCCCGGAACGTTTGGGACATTTTGCAGCCGGGAGACTCTGTATCCAGCGATCGAAACGTTTTTTTTTTTGTCGGTTATTACACAAAGTAGCAGTGGTGTTTGGAAGTGGCTTCTCCGATTCCCCCCCCCTTGACGCTCTCCCCTTTCCCCCCCCCCCTCCGTTCCCAGGGTCTCAGAGCAGCGGACAACGACCCTACGGCCCCTCCCTACGACTCCCTGCTGGTTTTCGACTACGAGGGGAGCGGCTCCACCGCCGGCTCCGTCAGTTCCCTCAACTCGTCCAGCTCCGGTGACCAGGACTACGATTACTTGAACGACTGGGGTCCCCGCTTCAAAAAACTGGCCGACATGTATGGCGGGGGAGAGGAGGACTGACGGACGGCAAAAAGACCCTCAATTGTACAGTGGCAGCTTTTTGTTTTTTAAATTAAACTCCCCCCGCTCCCACGCCCGTCCTCCCGACTGCATTATTTTTAGTGGTAAATTAGGGAATCATTCTTTTCCTGCTTTTTTCCGCCCTCTCTTTTTTTTTTTTGGCTAGTATTTAAAGCAGCAATCCCCTTCTTGTTTCTTTTCCTTACTCGGAACCAGGCCAGCGAAAACCCGATTACTACGGGCCCAGTGCTGGAAAACACATTGCACTGCGAACCAGGGCCCTGCAGCACTCAAAGGCTAGTCGGATACTGGATTGTGGCGGCATTAAATATGGCGGCCGACGGCTATCTTAGACCCATCTCTGGCGGTTTTGGCTTTTAACCTGTGCGTCCATTGACATCTCAACTCATGTTTGGCTCACGGGCAGGACTCAAAAGCCCCCAATAATACATATTACATTATTTCCCTGTCCCTCCTCACACTGATTGAGACCCAAAAGGTCGAAACAGCTGCCTGTGAGTAGGGTTTCTGACTATGCACTTCTCGAACCCAGGCTGGGCTGAAAAATGCTGTGTAATGCGGCAGGCGTATGTTGGTAGGGCACCATGTTAAAATGAGATTAAGGAGTAAAGGGTGACACACTGTGTGCTCATTTGCATGCCATTACCCAGAATCCCTGGCTGCAGTGGAAGCATTGTATGCTAAGAGATAATGGGGAAGGGCAGGCTTGCAGACCGGTTTGGGACGTGTGAATGTGCTCACACGGGGGGGGGGTATTTATTTGCTTGTGCCAGATGTGGAGTAAAATTAAAATAAGAAGCTGGGAAGGGGAAATTGCTGTGAAGCAATCCAAGCCGGCGGTTTTTTTGGCGAATGTAATTTTATATATATATATATATATATATATATCAACTGTAAATATTACTGTATGTTCATTTGCATGTCTTAGACAGGTCTGCAACCCTGTCTTTCCCCATTATCGCCCAGCACACAGCGCTTCCACTGCAGCAAGGGATTCTGGGAAATGACATGCAAATGAGCACACAGTGCCACCTTTTGTCTCAAGCTCGTATTACACAAGCCAATCCTCAACCCAATGCATGCTGTTTTAAACACAGCTTTTAGACAGAGGCTGGGATGATATATATATATATATATATCTCCCTTGCTGCAGTGGAAGTGCTGTGTGCTGGGTGATAATGGTGAATGATGGGGGTTGCAGACCTGTCTAAGACATGCAAATGAGCATATAGTAATATTTACATTTGCTATATGCTTTGCTGTGGAGGATTTTTATCACTTTTTTTACTCGCCATAACTTAATTAATGTGTGGTAAACCCCATCCTCATTGCTTCAGCTTTGCATAGGCAGTAACCAACCCCACACTGATGAGACCCATTAAGGTTGAAACAGTCTGTCTGTGGATGGTTTTACTGGCTATGCATCTTAACCCTGGCTGTGCTCAAAGCTGTGACCATGCAGCAAGCTTAAGCCTATAGGGAACCATGTTTAAAATGGTTTTGAAGCAAAAAGTGGCACTGTGTGCTCATTTGCATGTCATTTCCCAGAATCCCTTGCTGCGGTGGAAGTGCTTTGTGCTAGGTGATAATGGTGAAAGGCGGGGTTGCAGACCTGTCTAAGACATGCAAATGAGCATACAGTTATATTTCAATTTGATATATATATATATATATATATATATATATATCTATATACACACAGATAGGTGAACAGGGAGGTTTCCTGATGATTTGAGTGAATGCCACTCCTTTTTCTTAACTTGAAAACCCTTTTCTTTGTTTGTTTGTTTTTTGTTTTTTTTAAGTACTGTTTTTACAAACGGACAAAAAAACGGTGGAAAAAAAATACTTAAAAAAAAAAAGCAACACTTTTTTGGGGGGGAAAAGTACCTTTTTGGTACATTACGTGACAGGCGTCTTTCAGTCTCTGGAGGGGTCGGGGGAGGGAAGAGGAAGGAATAGCACGTGTACAAGGCTTTTGGTTAACCCCTTCGCTGCTGGCCCGGCCCACCCGGCAGTGATGGTGTTAAAGCGGTGAGGGCACGGGGAGTTTCAGATTGGCCTCTGGTTGGCTATTAACCCTTCCACTGTTTCTCTAGCACTGAAAGGGTTAAAACCACAACTACCATTGGAGATGCTTCAGATTTTACTGACACGCTAAACATGACCCTCCGGCTTTCTACATCTCATATTCATTCTCCAGCTGATAGTGTTAGGGAGACTTACAGATCAGGCAGGAATTATTACCCCATATCACCTCCTCCTATAACCCCTCCTCAGTATTACCCCCATATCACCTCCTCCTATAACTCATCCTACAGTATTACCCCCATATAACCTCCTCCTATAACTCATCCTACAGTATTACCCCCATATAACCTCCTCCTATAACTCATCCTACAGTATTACCCCCGTATAACCTCCTCCTATAACTCAACCTACAGTATTACCCCCATATAACCTCCTCCTATAACCCATCCTACAGTATTACCCCCATATAACCTCCTCCTATAACTCATCCTACAGTATTACCCCCATATAACCTCCTCCTATAACCCATCCTACAGTATTACCCCATATAACCTCCTATAACTCATCCTACAGTATTACCCCCATATAACCTCCTCCTATAACCCATCTTACAGTATTACCCCCATATAACCTCCTCCTATAACTCATCCTACAGTATTACCCCCATATAACCCCACTCCGTTAACCCCTCCTCCAGTATTACCCCATATAACCTCCTCCTATAACCCATCTTACAGTATTACCCCATATAACCGCTCTCTACAACTCCTATCGCTCCATAGAACCGCTCTATAACTCATCCTACAGTATTACCCCATATAACCGCTCTCTGTAACTCCTATCACTCCCTATAACTCCTCCTATCACTCCATATAACTACTCCTTATAAACCCTCCTATTACTCCATATACTCACTCCCTATAACTCCTGCTATTAACCCATATAACTGCTCCCTAACTCCTCCTATTAACCCATATAACCACTCCTCCTATCACTCTATATAACTGCTCCTTATACGGCTGTGCTTATAGGGCGGGCGACGCGAAGAGTGATGTCACCCGACGCGTCGCCGCTAGCAAAACTTGTAATTCACTTTGCGGCGACGTCGCGGGCGACCAGGTCATTGATTGGTTCAGAGGCTGTCACATGTGGCGACAGTCTCTGAAAAATCAAATTTGACCGGCTTCCAAATTTCGTGTCGCTCCGTCGCGTTGCACTTACTATAAGCGCACCCGACGGCAGCAATACATTTGTTTTCGGGTGACGTTGCGTCGCCATCGCCGTCACTATAAGCGCAGCCTAACTCCTATTCAGTGGCGTAGCTTGACATGCGCGGGCCCCCGGTCAAGAAAAATACAGGGCCTCATTAATATTAATACTGACTGCAATTTCTTTCTCCCTTCCCCATCCTCTCTGTCATCATCCCTCATCATCATCATCATCTCCCTCCCCATCATAATCATCTCTCCCCCTCATCTCCCCCCTCATCCTCATCCTCATCATCCTCTCCCCCTCCTCATCATGTCTCCCCATCATCATCCTCAGATTTCCCCCTGTCCCCCTCATCATCATCAGATCTCCCCTAGTCCCCTCATCATCATCAGATCTCCCCCAGTCCCCATCATCATCATCATCAGATCTCCCCCAATCCTCCTCATCATCAGATCTCCCCTAGTCCCTCATCATCAGATCTCGCCATCATCAGATCTCCCCCAGTCCCCTTCATCATCAGATCTCCCCCAGTCCCCCTCATCATCATCAGATCTCCCCCAGTCCCCCTCATCATAATCAGATCTCCCCCAGTCCCCCCTATCATCAGATCTCCCCCAGTCCCCCCCATCATCAGATCTCCCCCAATCCCCCTCATCATCTTCAGATCTCCCCCAGTCCCCCTCATCATCTTCAGATCTCCCCCAGTCCCCCTCGTCATCATCAGATCTCCCCCATTCCCCATCGTCATCATCAGATCTCCCCCATTGTCATCAGATCTCCCCCCCCCTCCTCCCTTCCTTCCTCCTCCATGCCTACCTGTGGTATTGGAGAAAGGCAGGGGGAGATGGTATGCGGTGGCGGGCCCCCGGTGTTAAAGGATAAGTCAGTAGAGGAATCATCACCAGAGGCAGAGCAGGACAGCACGAAGTGAGGTAGGAGCGCGCTCTAGCAGCAGACACCGGAAGTAAGAAAGACTTCCCGGGTCAAACTAGCAGAGCGCGCCCGTCCCGTCCCGTCCTGCTCTGCCACTAGCAGAGCGCGCTCGTCCCGTCCTGTTCTGCCTGTGTAACAACTGCTGATTCTTCTACCTGCTTATCCTTTAACACCGGGGGCCCGCCGCATACCATCTCCCCCTGCCTGTCTCTACAGGGGGGGGGGGATGAGCGCCCCCCCGGGTTTTGCCCGGGCTATAGCTATGCCCCTGCTCCTTTTGCACCATATAACCTCTCCCTATAACAATTGCACCATATAACTTCTCCATATAACTCCTCCTGTTGCCCCATATAACCACTCCTATCACCCTATAACTCCTCCTATTACTCCATATAACCGCCCCCTAATACTCCTATTATCCCATATAACCTCTCCCTATAACTCCTCCTATCACTCCATATAACCTCTCCCTATAACTCCTATCACTCCATATAACCGTTCCCTATAAGTCCTGCTATCGCTCCATATGACCGCTCCCAATAGCTCCTCTTATTGCCCCATATAACTTCTCCTGCTGCCCCATATAACCACTCCTATTACCCTATAACTCCTCCTATTACTCCATATAACTGCCCCCTAATACTCCTATTATCCCATATAAGCGCTCCCTATAACTCCTCTTGCCCCATATAACTCCTCCTATTACTCCATATAACCGCTCCCTATAACTCCTCCTATTACCCCATATAAGAGCAGCCTATAACACCTCCTGTTGCACCATATAACGCTCCCTATAACTCCTCCTATTGCACCATATAACGCTCCCTATAACTCCTCCTATTGCACCGTATAACACCTCCTATAGCACCATATAATGCTCCCTATAACTGCACCATATAACCGCTCCCTATAACTCCTCTTGCCCCATATAACTCCTCCTATTACCCCATATAAGCGCAGCCTATAACTCCTCCTATTGCACCATATAACACCTCCTATTGCACCATATAACGCTCCCTATAACTCCTATTGCACCATATAACGCTCCCTATAACTCCTCCTACTGCACCATATAACGCTCCCTGTAACACCTCCTATTGCACCATATAACGCTCCCTATAACTCCTATTGCACCATATAACACCTATTGCACCATATAACGCTCCCTATAACCCCTCCTATTGCCCCATATAACACCTCCTATTGCCCCATATAACACCTCCTCTTGCACCATATAACCGCTCCCTATAACTCCTCCTCTTGCACCATATAACGCTCCCTATAACTCCTCCTCTTGCACCATATAACGCTCCCTATAACTCCTCCTTTTGCACCATATAACGCTCCCTATAACTCCTCCTCTTGCACCATATAACCGCTCCCTATAACTCCTCCTCTTGCACCATATAACGCTCCCTATAACTCCTCCTCTTGCACCATATAACGCTCCCTATAACTCCTCCTCTTGCACCATATAACGCTCCCTATAACTCCTCCTCTTGCACCATATAACCGCTCCCTATAACTCCTCCTCTTGCACCATATAACGCTCCGTATAATGTTGGCGGACCCATGCTCATTCACTTTGCATGTTCAGCGAGTCAGATGTAAACTGAAGATTAGATGGGGGGGGGGAAGATTTTGGCCTTTGATAAATGTTTTGGAGACTTTGACGCATAACCCCCAATATATGGCAACTTTGTGCCAAATGGGCCAGTGTTTCAGTTTGCCACATGTGCCTCCCTGGGGGTTTGCCTGACCAGGCTATCCTCGTCCCTACCTCCCCTCTCACTCTCTGTATTACACCCATTGTTTGCCGTTTACTAGTCAGGATGGCATTGCTTTCGCTTGTGAAACCACGGGGGCGCTGGGCTTATTTTGTGGATTCATAGAACGACAATATGAAGAACAACACCAGGTCACAAAAAGCTTCCACGTGAAGACAAATCTGCAGCAACAGGAACGCTGGTTCCACACTGGGGCGATAACACAGATTACACCACGGATAAGCAACACAAATAATGGGTTTCTCTGCTTGCACAACGTTAACAACTTACATGAGAAGAACCAGAATTAGCTCATTTTTGGGGGGGGGGTGGCTTTTTTTTTTTTTACAAAAAAAAAGTAACAATTTTTTTTTTAAAGCATTTATGGCACTGAAGCGGTTAACCCTTTCCCTGCCATGCTTGTTATTTATAGCTTTTTTTTTTTTGTGGGACTGCAGTGCAGCAGGGTACAGACTGCATAAAAACACACAGGAGTCTCTGTATCATGTTTATATATATGTACAAGTCATTGTGTCGTCGATGTATCCGTGCATTTTGCTTCTTGTGCATTAACTTTGATGATTTGGGGTAGTTTGAATAGGAGAAGTTACGGGGGAGTTTCAGGATGCTATGGGGTGCGTTAAATCGTGCACCTGTGTGTCACCTTTTTCTGCAACCCCCCCTACCATCAGATTAGAGATGGTGCAAACCTCCAGTGCCATATTAAAGGAATGGATTTATAAACTTGGAGCAGAATATGGTTTTTGTGCATTAAAACAAGCTTTTCTGATGCATAAAACCCATTTGGTTGATTGATGCAGATAGTTATGCAAGACCTTTAGAAAGATGTAAGTGTGTAGAGATGTTCATTTGACTATATACTTTACTACAGCATTTTAATTACTAGGCTGCACGTTGGGTCTCTTCTCAGTTACCAGCGTCACCTAAGTCCATGCCACTCCAAGAGCCCAGGTGTGTCCTTGTTTGTAACTCCTGCCTCAGTGCATTTTCATTCTGCATACTAATGGTCAATGCAGACTCATAGCCAATAGCATATTATAGAGGACACAGTGAGAAAGCCAATACTGGACCACAATATGGTGATGGCATGGAGTTACAATTGTAATACTCTGTTATGTAGAACCAGAACCTCACCAAGCCCCAAGTGTGCTATGCAAATCCCGGGCAATCATTTGCACGTTTGCCAGCAGCCTTCTAATAAGTGAGATTCACTTCCCAACCAATGAGACAGCCTTCTAATAAGTGAGTCTCACTACCCAACCAATGAGACAGCCTTCTAATAAGTGAGTCTCACTACCCAACCAATGAGACAGCCTTCTAATAAGTGAGACTCACTTCCCAACCAATGAAGCAGCCTTCTAATAAGTGAGATTCACTTCCCAACTAATGAGACAGCTTTCTAATAAGTGAGACTCACTTCCCACCCAATGAAACAGCCTTCTAATAAGTGAGTCTCACTACCCAACCAATGAGACAGCCTTCTAATAAGTGAGACTCACTTCCCAACCAATGAAGCAGCCTTCTAATACGTGAGACTCACTACCCGACCAATGAGACAGCCTTCTAATAAGTGAGACTCACTTCCCAACCAATGAGACAACCTTCTAATAAGTGAGACTCACTACTCAACCAATGAGACAGCCTTCTAATAAGTGAGACTCACTACCCAACCAATCAGGCAGCCTTCTAATAAGTGAGACTCAGTTCCCAACAAATGAGACAACCTTCTAATAAGTGAGACTCACTACTCAACCAATGAGACAGCCTTCTAATAAGTGAGACTCACTACCATTGAGCGACATTACCTTTCATGGAGGAAGCGGGCAGCTGCCCTCCGATTCACACTCATTTAGTTTTTTTCAGACCAGTCATTCTCCAACAGGTAAAGTGCAATTAACCCCTTCAGTGTTGGAGGGATTCATGACGCCAACAACACAAACTGGGGGAATACCATATTTGGGTCTAATCACAGAGTGATGGTTGTATGCTAATCGGAGCCATGGATGTCTTATGAGCACTCAAGGGGTTAACACTTGACGTGTCACTTTGTGCAAACACAGCCACTAAAGCTGATCGCTGCACCCTGTACATAAAATGTTTGCTGAGCAAAGCTACAGATGTCAATGTGGGTAGGTGACCCCGGACCTACATTTTTAGCCATTTAAAGCCATCTCACTGGTTTCCAAATCTGGCCTCCTTTTCCCAGATCAGCCTTTTGGGCCAAGAGCAGAAGTTCCCATGTGTATACCGAGCGAATTCTCACGTGTTTGCAAATGTATGGCTGGATCGGTTCAGCGCCAGTCTTTCGTGGATCGCTGCTGATACCATTTTTCTTACCCCGCATGTTTCCTTCGTTGATTTGATGACGCTGCCGCTGCCATTCTCCTCCCGCATGAAACATTTGCAGATCCCAGGAAAAGACCCTTCCTGACCAAGACTCACAAACCAGACACAGAACCATTACACCGCTCCAAAAATAAACCGACCCACAAGCCCAGTCCCAGAACCTTGTTTTGTAAAACCGCCAACAGCACAAAACTTTTATATATCGTCGTTTGTAGCATTTTGTACTGAAAAAAAAAAAAAAAACAACAAAAAAGACAAAAAAGAGCGAAAAGGAACAGATTTGTAAATGTGTCTGTGTGTTTGCCTAATGCTGCGGTTTCTAAAATGATACTGGTTAAATGTGTGTTCATGCTGACGTGGCACCGGGCCACACTGCTCTGGTGTAAAAAATAAAATAAAAAAAGATAAAAAATAAAATCAATAAAATGAAATAAAACATCCCAGCGCAAAGAGTCGTGTGTGTGTGTGTGTGTGTGTGTGTGTGTGTGTGTGTGTGTGTGTGTGTGTGTGTGTGTGTGTGTGTGTGTGTGTGTGTGTGTGTGTGTGTGTGTGTGTGTGTGTGTGTGTGTGTGTGTGTGTGTGTGTGTGTATGTACGTCAGAACTATTTATAGCAAATGTGTTTGTAACAAGGTACGATGGGGTGTAAAAATCAGCACAAATGTCTCAAGCTCCATTTATCAGGACAGGAAATCGGGTCACCCTAAAACCAAGGTAAACCTACAAGAGAAAATGACTGGTTCTTGTTCTGAAGATAATTACCGGTGTCCTTCCTGAGCATTGAATCCACGCCGTCCAGTAAGGTGAAGTTGCGGATTCCTATTAGCCTGCAAGACCCATGAGATAGGGTGGCCATTTTAATTCCCCAACTCCAGTCCTCAAAAAAACCCAACAGATCAGATTTTAAGGATATGCCTGCTTCAGCACAGGTGGCTCAATCTAAGTGACTTAAGTCACCTGGGCTGAAGTAGGGATATACTTAAACCAAAACAGCGGTAAGGATCTCGGGGGGGAAAGCGTATTTTATCCCCAGAGGGGGCCCCAGTTTCAATCCTATAAAAAGGTTTACCTGTAGGTTAAAAAAAAACCAGGCAGGATTGCAGCTTTAATTGGGTTGTGAATGACCCCCAAATGGTTTATGTGAGGGTGATAACATTAAACGTGCCGGGAGTAATTAATATGTTGGTGTAACATCAATAAAGCCTGTGAGCAATTCCGGTGGCCGAGATTCACTATATGGGGTATCACAGCCTACGTAGGGTCCATTATTTATTCATTTCTAATTAATTGCGTCCCTATGCAGTGGAAATCCCTCCAGCAGTGTGCCCCCGTTTCTGTTCGTTTCATCATTTCAATGTTAAATGACGTTTGTAGATTAACTTTCTAGTAGATATATAGTAGATATATAGGTGATATATAGGTGATGGATAATTGTAGATATTCGATGGAGGATGTGGTACCTTTTTAAGTAGGGTGATCATATTTGTCCCAGCAAAAATCAGGACAAAAGTCAGGCGTGCGCAGTCGGCGCTCGCCAAATGCACATGCGCAAATGGCGAGCACCAACTGGGCATGCGCGGAGAGCGCTTGCCGACTGTACATGCGAGAACAGCGTTTGCCTGTCACACATGCGCGATCGGAGATTGAGTACGAGCAGCAAGCACTCTTCGCGCATGCGTAGTCGGCGCACGCGAGGGGGATCCAAAACCGGGGAAGAGCCCTTAAAAAAAATGGTACTGTCCTGGCTAAACCGTATACAGAGCTTTCCCAACCTCACAGGTCTCTTCTTCACATGTACACAGCTTTCCAAACCTCACAGGTCTCTTCTTCACATGTACAGAGCTTCACAAACCTCACAGGTTTCTTCTTCATGTGTACACGGCTTTCCAAACCTCACAGGACTTTTCTTCATGTGTACTCAACTTTCCAAACCTCACAGGTCTCTTCTTCACGTGTACAGAGCTTTCCAAACCTCACAGGTCTCTTCTTCATGTGTTCACAACTTTCCAAACCTCACAGGTCTCTTCTTCACGTGTGCAGAGCTTCACAAACCTCACAGGTCTCTTCTTCACGTGTGCAGAGCTTCACAAACCTCACAGGTCTCTTCTTCACGTGTACAGAGCTTCCCAAACCTCACTGGTGTCTCCACTAGGACGTTTGGAAAGTTCTGTTCACATAAAGGAATATGCGGAAAAAAGCGTCCGTTTGGATAAAAAAAAAAAACCTAAAAACCACAGCAAGGAAATGGTCCTGTCCCTGAAGTTATACGCTGCAGATAGCGAAGGGTTAACACCGGTAGGATGTCTGATGAACGCAATGGGACTGGAACTCCTCTTTCCTCAGTGAAGTGCTCCTAAGTGCAATATAATGAGTGTTTAATCCTTTGCAATTACCAGAGTACAAACGAGTTTTGTTTAATTATGTGTAATTCATGTGTAATTCATGTGTAACTAAAAGGCTTACTATTTGTACGTACTCCTGCCTGACTCCCTTTCTCCAATTACATGATTTGCTATTAGGTGTATCTAATGAGCTACCATTAAGTGTAATTAGTGTTTACTTCCAGGGGTAATTACACAGCCCCTGTCTGACTGCGGCACAGGGCTGGCGAATGCGTGATACTCTGCGTTGCCACAGAGACCATCACACAGGACGTTGGAGGCCCCTGTGCTCTGCCATCTTTATATCTGCCGGCACCGACCTCACCCTATGCCAGTAAAAGGTATCACTGCCTGCAACAAGGCTTATCAGCGGGTAGGACTTGCTCAGCGACTCTACCAGCATCAAAAGGAGTTTAACCCTTTGTTGTCAAGCAGATCTGCCAGTCACGCTGGTGTGTGTGTGTGTATGTGTGTATCAGTCTCGCAGGGTAGGTGTGTGTCAGTCTCGCCTGGTGTGTGTGTCAGTCTCGCTGGGTATTGTGTGTCAGTCTCGCTAGGTGTGTGTGTGTCAGTTACGCTGGATGTGTGTCAGTCTCACTGGGTGTGTATGTGTCAATCTCACTGGGTGTGTGTGTGTCAGTTTCGCTGGGTGTGTGTGTGTCGGTCTCGCTGGGTGTGTGTGTGTCGGTCTCGTTGGGTGTGTGTGTGTGTCGGTCACGCTGGGTGTGTGTGTGTCGGTCTCGCTGGATATGTGTGTGTCGGTCTCGCTGGGTGTGTGTGTCGGTCTCGCTGGGTGTGTTTATGTGTCAGTCTCGCTGAGGGGTGTGTCGGTCTCACTGGGTGTGTGTGTGTGTGTGCCAGTCTCGCTAGGTGTGCGTGTGCGTGTGTCGGTCTCGCTGGGTGTGGGTGTCGGTCTCGCTGAGTGTGTTTGTGTGTCAGTCTCGCTGGTGTGTGTGTATGTATGTGTGTGTCAGTCTCGCTGTGTGTGTGTGTGTGTGTGTGCGCCTCATTGATTTGTAGTATCGTGTGTGTGTGTGTGTGTCTCACTGATTTGTAGTATCGTGTGTGTGTGTGTGTGTGTGTGTCTCACTGATTTGTAGTATCGTGTGTGTGTGTGTGTGTGTGTGTGTGTGTGTGTGTGTGTGTGTGTGTGTGTGTGTGTGTGTGTGTGTCTCACTGATTTGTAGTATCGTGTGTGTGTGTGTGTGTGTGTGTGTGTGTGTGTGCGTGCCTCACTGATTTGTAGTATCAATGTTCCCATAGTGAAACTGATAAATTGCGCCTTTTCCATGAAAATACTTCAATTAATGAAATAAATAAATCTATTAGATGTGATCGGGGCCTCGTAAGCTTTCCAAGGCTAAAATCACCAAAAATAATGGCCTATTTTAGCTTACGAGGCCCCGATCACATCTAATATATTTATTTATTTCATTTCATTAATTGAAGTATTTTTGTGGAGGAGAAAAGAGCGGCGGGACACACACAAACACACACACACACACACACACACACACACACAGACACAGACACAGACACAGACACAGACACACACACACACACACACACACACACACAGTTCCTCTAAATAACAATATGAATCATTTAAAATACAAACCTCTCCAAGTGGCTGCTGAGTGTGCGTGGTACGCTCCCGACGCCGGAGGCCACGGCTGTAGCAGTGGGAAGCCCTGCGCTCTGATATTAAGGTCTTAGCGGGACTGCGTCTCTGTTATTACTGGTGCAGCTGGGAGGCCGGGACACTGCTGCTTTCCATGCTGTGATTAATAGGAAGCTGCTCCGACCGCCGTTTCCCTGCCGCCTAGCCGGAGAGCAGACACACACACTGACACACACACTGACACACACATAATGTTTATGGGGGGGTCTGCCGCCTGGGGGTGAGACTCCTTGCTTGTGCAGACCGGGCCTGTTCATGAGATTCTCAATGCTCTCAGCAGACCCCAATTAACCTTCAAATGAATAATCGTTATCATAATAATGGTTGTTCCTTTAACAAACCATTTCTTCATTGTGACAAGCTACTTACTGTATGATCATGCACAGTATAAGATTTTGCAAGGGTCTGTATTACAGTCTATAGTACCAACTTCAATGATAGTTTTACACTCTACTCCCCCTCCTTACATCTCAGCCCTAATTTCTCGCTATGCACCATCCCGACTCTTGCGCTCTGCTCAAGGATGTCTTCTTTCTACCCCCTTTGTATCTAAAGCCCTCTCCCGCCTTAAACCTTTTTCACTGACTGCCCCACACCTCTGGAATGCCCTTCCCCTCAGTACCCGACTAGCACCCTCTCTCTCCACCTTTAAGACCCACCTGCTTAACAAAGCATATGAGTAGCTCCGAGGCTAATACTATACACCTGATACATAAAGCTTGGCCCCTTGCCGACGCACTTCCCAGAATGCCCTCCTACTATCTCTGTACGTCCAACCTACCAATTAGATTGTAAGCTCTCCGGAGCAGGGACTCCTCTTCCTAAATGATAATTTTTAAGTCTGAAGCACTTATTCCCATGATCTGTTATTTGTATTATTTGTTATCTATATGATTGTCACGTGTATTACTGCTGTGACGCGCTATGTACACTAATGGCGCTATATAAATAAAGACATACATACATACATACATACACACACACACACATACATACACACACACACACACACATATATACATACATACATACATACATACATACATACATACATACACTCACAGAACCCCAGGGCAGGGCCGCGGAACCTTCTCATCCTCTCACGGACCCCAGGGCAGGGCCGCGGAACCTTCTCCTCCCCCATGGAACCCCAGGGCAGGGCCGCGGAACCTTCTCATCTTGTCACAGAACCCCAGGGCAGGGCCGCGGAACCTTCTCATCCTCTTATGGAACCCCAGGGCAGGGCTGCGGGACCTTCTCACCCTCTCACAGAACCCCAGGGCAGGCCCGCGGAACCTTCTCCTCCCCCATGGAACCCCAGGGCATGGCCGCGGAACCTTCTCATCTTGTCACAGAACCCCAGGGCAGGGCCGCGGAACCTTCTCATCCTCTTATGGAACCCCAGGGCAGGGCTGCGGGACCTTCTCACCCTCTCACAGAACCCCAGGGCAGGCCCGCGGAACCTTCTCATCCTCTTATGGAATCCCAGGGCAGGGCCGGGGAACCTTCTCATCCTCTAATGGAACCCCAGGGCAGGGCCGCGGAACCTTCTCATCCTCTTATGGAACCCCAGGGCAGGGCCGCGGAACCTTCTCATCCTCTCACAGAACCCCAGGGCAGGGCCGCGGAACCTTCTCATCCTCTTATGGAACCCCAGGGCAGGGCCGCGGAACCTTTTCATCCTCTAATGGAACCCCAGGGCAGGGCCGCGGAACCTTCTCATCCTCTTATGGAACCCCAGGGCAGGGCCGCGGAACCTTCTCCTTCCCTCATGGAACCCCTGGGCTGGGCCGCGGAACCTTCTCATCCTCTTATGGAACCCCAGGGCTGGGCCGCGGAACCTTCTCATCCTCTTATGGAACCCCAGGGCAGGGCCGTGGAACCTTCTCATCCTCTTATGGAACCCCAGGGCAGGGCTCAGCGGAACCTTCTCATCCTCTTATGGAACCCCAGGGCAGGGCTCCGCGGAACCTTCTCATCCTCTTATGGAACCCCAGGGCTGGGCCGCGGAACCTTCTCCTTCCCTCATGGAACCCCAGGGCAGGGCCGCGGAACCTTCTCATTTTCTTATGGAACCCCAGGGCAGGGCCGCGGAACCTTCTCATCCTCTTATGGAACCCCCGGGCAGGGCCGTGGAACCTTCTCATCCTCTTATGGAACCCCAGGGCAGGGCCACGGAACCTTCTCATCCTCTTATGGAACCCCAGGGCAGGGCCGCGGAACCTTCTCATCCTCTTATGGAACCCCAGGGCAGGGCCGCGGAACCTTCTCATCCTCTTATGGAACCCCAGGGCAGGGCCACGGAACCTTCTCATCCTCTTATGGAACCCCAGGGCAGGGCCACGGAACCTTCTCATCCTCTTATGGAACCCCAGGGCAGGGCCACGGAACCTTCTCATCCTCTTATGGAACCCCAGGGCAGGGCCACGGAACCTTCTCATCCTCTTATGGAACCCCAGGGCAAGGCCGCGGAACCTTCTCATCCTCTTATGGAACCCCAGGGCAGGGCCGCTGAACCTTCTGATCCTCTCACAGAACCCCAGGGCAGGGCCGGGGAACCTTCTCATCCTCTTATGGAACCCCAGGGCAGGGCCGTGGAACCTTCTGATCCTCTTATGGAACCCCAGGGCAGGGCCGCGAAACCTTCTCATCCTCTTATGGAACCCCAGGGCAGGGCCGCGGAACCTTCTGATCCTCTCACAGAACCCCAGGGCAGGGCCGGGGAACCTTCTCATCCTCTTATGGAACCCCAGGGCAGGGCCGCGGTACCTTCTCATCCTCTTATGGAACCCCAGGGCAGGGCCACGGAACCTTCTCATCCTCTTATGGAACCCCAGGGCAGGGCCACGGAACCTTCTCATCCTCTTATGGAACCCCAGGGCAGGGCCGTGGAACCTTCTCATCCTCTTATGGAACCCCAGGGCAGGGCCGCGGAACCTTCTCATCCTCTTATGGACCCCCAGGGCAGGGCCGCGGAACCTTCTCATCCTCTTATGGAACCCCAGGGCAGGGCCGCGGAACCTTCTGATCCTCTCACAGAACCCCAGGGCAGGGCCGTGGAACCTTCTCATCCTCTTATGGAACCCCAGGGCAGGGCCGCGGAACCTTCTGATCCTCTCACAGAACCCCAGGGCAGGGCCGCGGAACCTTCTCATCCTCTTATGGAACCCCAGGGCAGGGCCGCGGAACCTTCTGATCCTCTCACAGAACCCCAGGGCAGGGCCGTGGAACCTTCTCATCCTCTTATGGAACCCCAGGGCAGGGCCGCGGAACCTTCTCATCCTCTTATGGAACCCCAGGGCAGGGCCGCGGAACCTTCTGATCCTCTCACAGAACCCCAGGGCAGGGCCACGGAACCTTCTCATCCTCTTATGGAACCCCAGGGCAGGGCCGCGGAACCTTCTCATCCTCTTATTGAACCCCAGGGCAGGGCCGTGGAACCTTCTCATCCTCTTATGGAACCCCAGGGCAGGGCCGCGGAACCTTCTGATCCTCTCTCAGAACCCCAGGGCAGGGCCGCGGAACCTTCTCATCCTCTTATGGAACCCCAGGGCAGGGCCGCGGAACCTTCTGATCCTCTCACAGAACCCCAGGGCAGGGCCGTGGAACCTTCTCATCCTCTTATGGAACCCCAGGGCAGGGCCGCGGAACCTTCTCATCCTCTTATGGAACCCCAGGGCAGGGCCGCGGAACCTTCTGATCCTCTCACAGAACCCCAGGCAAGGGCCGCGGAACCTTCTCATCCTCTTATGGAACCCCAGGGCAGGGCCGCGGAACCTTCTCATCCTCTTATGGAACCCCAGGGCAGGGCCGCGGAACCTTCTCATCCTCTTATGGAACCCCAGGGCAGGGCCGCGGAACCTTCTCATCCTCTTATGGAACCCCAGGGCAGGGCCGCGGAACCTTCTCATCCTCTTATGGAACCACAGGGCAGGGCCGCGGAACCTTCTCATCCTCTTATGGAACCCCAGGGCAGGGCCGCGGAACCTTCTGATCCTTTCACAGAACCCCAGAGCAGGGCCGTGGAACCTTCTCATCCTCTTATGGAACCCCAGGGCAGGGCCGTGGAACCTTCTCATCCTCTTATGGAACCCCAGGGCAGGGCCGCGGAACCTTCTCATCCTCTTATGGAACCCCAGGGCAGGGCCGCGGAACCTTCTCCTTCTCTCATGGAACCCCAGGGCAGGGCCGCGGAACCTTCTCATCCTCTTATGGAACCCCAGGGCAGGGCCGCGGAACCTTCTGATCCTCTCACAGAACCCCAGGGCAGGGCCGCGGAACCTTCTCATCCTCTTATGGAACCCCAGGGCAGGGCCACGGAACCTTCTCATCCTCTTATGGAACCACAGGGCAGGGCCGCGGAACCTTCTCATCCTCTTATGGAACCCCAGGGCAGGGCCGCGGAACCTTCTGATCCTTTCACAGAACCCCAGGGCAGGGCCGTGGAACCTTCTCATCCTCTTATGGAACCCCAGGGCAGGGCCGCTGAACCTTCTGATCCTCTCACAGAACCCCAGGGCAGGGCCGCGGAACCTTCTCATCCTCTTATGGAACCCCAGGGCAGGGCCGCGGAACCTTCTCATCCTCTTATGGAACCCCAGGGCAGGGCCGCGGAACCTTCTCATCCTCTTATGGAACCCCAGGGCAGGGCCGGGGAACCTTCTCATCCTTTTATGGAACCCCAGGGCAGGGCCGCGGAACCTTCTCATCCTCTTATGGAACCCCAGGGCAGGGCCGCGGAACCTTCTCATCCTCTCACAGAACCCCAGGGCAGGGCCGCGGAACCTTCTCATCCTCTTATGGAACCCCAGGGCAGGGCTCCGTGGAACCTTCTCATCCTCTTATGGAACCCCAGGGCAGGGCCGCGGAACCTTCTCATCCTCTTATGGAACCCCAGGGCAGGGCCGCGGAACCTTCTCCTCCTCTCATGGAACCCCAGAGCAGGGCAGCGGAACCTTCTCATCCTCTTATGGAACCCCAGGGCAGGGCTCCGTGGAACCTTCTCATCCTCTTATGGAACCCCAGGGCAGGGCCACGGAACCTTCTCATCCTCTTATGGAACCCCAGGGCAGGGCCGCGGAACCTTCTCATCCTCTTATGGAACCCCAGGGCTGGGCTCCGTGGAACCTTGTCTTCCTCTTTCGGAACCTAAGATCACGGCCGCCGAACCCCTTGTTGCAAAACACTGATCTATTGGGACCCTCACACAAAAGGTGTGTTTATTGTGCATATGATGTGAAGTGTGTTGGGTGAGGGACGGGGTAATAGTTACATAGTTACATAGTTACATAGTAGATGAGGTTGAAAAAAGACGTACGTCCATCAAGTTCAACCTATGCTAAATTTAGACAACAGATACTTTATCCTATATCTATACTTACTTATTGATCCAGAGGAAGGCAAACACAAAACCCCAATAAGGGGAAAAATTAATTCCTTCCTGACTCCAAGAATTGGCAATCGGATTAATCCGTGGATCAACATCCTTCCCGTGTATACTTATTTGGTATATCCCTGTATACCTTTCCCATCTAAAAAGATGTCCAACCTTTTTTTGAACAAATCTATTGTATCTGCCATCACAGTCTCCATGGGTAATGAATTCCACACTGTAACTGCCCTTACTGTAAAGAACCCTTTCCTTTGTTGCTGGTGAAATTTCCTTTCCTCCAACCTTAAGGGATGGCCCCGAGTCCTTTGTACTGCCCGTGGGATGAATAGTTCTTTTGAAAGCTCCTTGTATTGTCCCTGAATATATTTGTATATAGTTATCATATCCCCTCTTAGACGCCTCTTTTCTAATGTAAATAAATCTAATTTAGCTAGCCTCTCCTCATAAGTTAGAATGTACATCCCCTTTATTAATTTGGTGGCTCTTCTCTGCACTCTTTCTAGTTCCATAATGTCTTTTCTTAGGATTGGTGCCCAAAATTGTACTCCATATTCAAGGTGTGGTCTTACTAATGCTTTGTAAAGGGGCATAATTATGTTTACTTCCCTTCCATCCATTGCCCGTTTGATGCAAGATAAGATCTTGTTTGCCTTTGCAGCTACTGCATGACATTGGGCACTATTGCTAAGCCTGCTGTCTACAAGCACTCCTAAATCCTTCTCCATCAAGGATTCCCCCAATATATCTCCATTTAATTTGTAAGTCGCCTTTTTATTCTTGCATCCCAAATGCATAACCTTACATTTATCTGTATTAAACCTCATTTGCCATTTACCTGCCCACGTTTCCAGTCTCTCCAAGTCCTTCTGAAGAGAAATTACATCCTGCTCTGATTCTATTACCTTACACAATTTAGTATCATCAGCAAAGATGGAGACTTTGCTCTCGATCCCAACCTCAAGGTCATTAATAAACAAGTTAAAAAGCAGGGGTCCCAGTACCGATCCTTGAGGTACTCCACTCACAACTTTAGCCCAACCTGAAAAAGTTCCATTTATGACAACCCTCTGTTGTCTGTCCTTTAACCAGTTTTCAATCCAGGTGCATATATTATTACTGAGTCCTATTTTCTTTATTTTGTACACCAATCTCTCGTGTGAAATCGTATCAAAAGCCTTTGCAAAATCTAAGTAGACCACATCAACTGCATTACCCTGGTCTAAATTCCTACTTACCTCTTCAAAGAAACAAATAAGGTTAGTTTGGCATGATCTATCCTTCATAAATCCATGCTGACTATTACTAATAATTTTGTTTTCCATTAGGTATTCCTGAGTATTATCCCGTATTAAACCTTCAAGTAGTTTCCCTACTATTGAAGTCAGGCTTGTACTGAGCCTGTGGAAATGGAGTACTTGAATATTAAATATAATGGTTTTGCTATTACTGAGCTTAACTCCTTGAGAACTCTTGGATGTATGCCATCGGGGCCAGGTGCCTTATTTACTTTAATTTTTTCAAGTCGCTTATGAACTTCTTCCTCAGTTAACCAATTGGTCATTAATATGGAGGTTGTGGCTTCCTCCTGTGGCGCTACTATTGAACTTGATTCTTCCCTGGTAAACACAGAGGCAAAGAATTTGTTTAATACCACTGCTTTTTCCTTATCTCCAATAATAGTGAGAGAGAAGATGTGGAGACAATGTCTTGTGGACTGCGATCTCCTGAACCTCTGTGTATTGCTCATTTCTTGTAGAAGGAGTAGGTCAGTGGTTTTTAACCAGGGTTCCTAGTAAACCTTGGGTTCCCCAGCCATCCCTAAAGGGTTCCCTGCAATTTTTGTCATTTGAAAATTGTATCAACTACAGAAGAATTTACAATGCATCTGATCTCAGACGCGCTATTAGAGAGGGTTGGGGTTCCTTACAATGCATCTGATCTCAGACACGCTATTAGAGAGGGTTGGGGTTCCTTACAATGCATCTGATCTCAGACACGCTATTAGAGAGGGTTGGGGTTCTTACAATGCATCTGATCTCGCACGTGCTATTAGAGAGGGTTGGGGTTCCTTACAATGCATCTGATCTCAGACGCGCTATTAGAGAGGGTTGGGGTTCCTTACAATACATCTGATCTCAGACACGCTATTAGAGAGTGTTGGGGATTCCTCCGAATTCCACGTAGGGTTCCTTAACCAAAAAAGGTTGAAAACTACTGGAGTAGGTAGTGGGGGGCCCTTCATCAGGTCAGGCATGAAGAACCCTGAGAGGTTCGAAAGCTTGTAACATATCAACTATCTGTTGGCCCAATAAAATGTATCACACAACCTCCTCCCTCCTTTATTTTACCACATGGAGGAAAGGACCAACACGGCCCCCCACCCTTCTCTGCCTTCTGGTAGAGGGGGATCCCACGAACCTCGATGGGGATTCATCATTTCTAGTAGAGGGATATTTTATCGAGCTCAAGGCTCTGCAGTCCATCCCGGGACAGATGGAGTTAATTCTATATATTTGTTCTTGGATGTTTGCAGGCGGCTGCACAGAGATCAATATACCTCATTCATCACCCACAGACTTTCAGCCTCCCTCGTTAGAGGTGTCCTGTGTAATGTTTAATTAAGGTCACCTCACAGTCAGAATGCCACTTAATAGATAGATTTTTATTCTTTAACATGGTGACACATGACCTTTTTATAAGCTGCTCCCCCAGAATGAGCAACTATCACTGCAGCGTATACGTCTCCGATTTATAGCAGAGCTGTGAGGAGCCCAGGACTGGGCCATTCACCTGGAGAGCAGTATTTATATGTATATGTGTATTTATTTATGTGTATATATATATATATATATCTACATCACCTGGAGAGCAGTGTGTGTGTATATATATATATATATATATATATATATATATATATATATATATATATATATATATACAGTATATGTATAGTTAATCGATCAGTAAGCGCTACAAAAAACAATTACCAAATATATAGTAAAATATATATATACGTAACTGTGATATATAATCGATGAAGGAGGTGCTAACCAGTGACTCTACTTTCCCTAAAAAGATGCAGCCAATTAGGTCCTCAACCCCACACGAGCCGAGAGAAATTGTACAGTGAAGATGACCTAGGCGCAAATAAAGAGAGAAAAGGAAGGGGTGGGGGGGTGGGGGGAGAACGTTGAGTTGTATGTCTGGACGTGGCCTCTGGAGGAGGGTAATTAATGCGCTCACAATTAAGTAGACAATTAGAGCCTTTCTCCACAAGTACTGGGTCAGGAACAGTGGTGATATCAACGTGGGAAGGAACCACGGATTCTTTATCCAAGACGTCGTCTTGCTGCAGGATCCCTACAGTCATTTGTGGCAACGTGGAACTCGGTCTCAATGAAGCATCATATGGGAGAGAAGACCATGGAGAGCATACATAGTGTAATACAATATATAAAACCCTATAGCATATAGGTTAACAACTTACACTTTGATAAATGAATGTAGACATTGAGAGAATTGGGGCAGTCTGGGTTTCTCACACTTAGATAAGGTAGTATACCAGTACCGGGTCCGTTAGATATGGTAGTCTGCCAGTACCGGGTCCGTTAGATACGGTAGTCTGCCAGTACTGGGTCCGTTAGATATGGTAGTCTGCCAGTACCGGGTCCGTTAGATATGGTAGTCTGCCAGTACTGGGTCCGTTAGATATGGTAGTCTGCCAGTACCGGGTCCGTTAGGTATGGTAGTCTGCCAGCACTGGGTCCGTTAGATATGGTAGTCTGCCAGTACCGGGTCCGTTAGATATGGTAGTCTGCCAGTACCGGGTCCGTTAGATATGGTAGTCTGCCAGTACTGGGTCCGTTAGATATGGTAGTCTGCCAGTACCGGGTCCGTTAGGTATGGTAGTCTGCCAGTACCGGGTCCGTTAGGTATGGTAGTCTGCCAGTACTGGGTCCGTTAGGTATGGTAGTCTGCCAGTACTGGGTCCGTTAGGTATGGTAGTCTGCCAGTACCGGGTCCGTTAGATATGGTAGTCTGCCAGTACCGGGTCCGTTAGATATGGTAGTCTGCCAGTACTGGGTCCGTTAGGTATGGTAGTCTGCCAGTACCGGGTCCGTTAGATATGGTAGTCTGCCAGTACTGGGTCCGTTAGATATGGTAGTCTGCCAGTACTGGGTCCGTTAGATATGGTAGTCTGCCAGTACCGGGTCCGTTAGATATGGTAGTCTGCCAGTACCGGGTCCGTTAGATATGGTAGTCTGCCAGTACCGGGTCCGTTAGATATGGTAGTCTGCCAGTACCGGGTCCGTTAGATATGGTAGTCTGCCAGTACAGGGTCCGTTAGATATGGTAGTCTGCCAGTAACGGGTCCGTTAGATATGGTAGTCTGCCAGTACTGGGTCCGTTAGATATGGTAGTCTGCCAGCACTGGATCCGTTAGATATGGTAGTCTGCCAGTACCGGGTCCATTAGATATGGTAGTCTCTTGTAGCTGTAGGGGAAGCCTCTCTGCTCTCCTGGGTCAGCACCTGTGTGTGCTAAGGCAATGTCTGTCCAGGTGTAGAGGTCTGGTCCCCTTGTCTTGCTATCAGCATACAGTCCAGTCCTTCTGCAGCTCAAGACATCTGTTCATCTGGTCAGTCCAGTGTGGACTAAAAAAAAATCTGTCTGTCCTTCCTTGGTTCAGCCCCCAATTGTGAGACTAAGGAATCCTCCTTTCCTGTCTCAGAACAGGCTATTTCGGAGAAAGCTCTAATCAGCCAGGTGAAGTTGGTTAATTGCTTGTATGCAATTAACCAGCACACGGCTAGATTAGAGGCAAGTTTGTTAACAGGGGTAAGTCCCTGTTACATGGACAAATACTGCAGAAACCCCCTAACCTGTGTGCAGGTGCTCCGTGTTTTATCCCACCGCACTTTGAAGATTATCTTTTTATAGTACCCATCTGATTTTATTTCATTCAGCGACTTGTTGATTTAATAACATTTTCTTACTAACATCACTAATATGGCTTTCTGAGTGATGATCATTATTAGTGATACTCTTTACTTTCCTTGATTGGTGCGCACTTTATGTAATATTCTGGGAATGTATTATAGCTCGAGTGAAAGCAGCATTACTCCAGTAACGTTGGTATCTTCGCTAGTTGCTCTCCACACAAAGCAGGGCTCAGGGTAAAAAGGAGCTCACGGGATTTAAAGATGGTAACTGAAGGTTTATTAAATGTGTCCGTGTTCCAGTTCTGTCGGGAGAAATGTTCTTGTTTGAAACAAAACGTTGACCCTTCAAATAAACCTTGATTCCACATTTTGTGATTGGATGTGTGTGTGAGGTATGTGTGTCTGCGTGTGAGCTGACTGTGTGTGCGCGTGTGAGCTGTGTGTGTGAGCTGCGTGTCTCTGTGTGTGCGAGTGAGCTGCCTGTATGTATGTGTGCGCTGTGTGCGAGCTGCCTGTATGTATGTGTGCGAATGAGCTGTGTGTGTGTGTGTGAGCGAGCTGTGTGTGTCTGCGTGTGAGCGAGCTGTGTGTCTCTGTGTGTGCGTGTGAGCTGCCTGTATGTATGTGTGTGTGTGAGGTATGTGTGCCTGCGTGTGAGCGAGCTGCGTGTCTCTGTGTGTGCGTGTGAGCTGCCTGTATGTATGTGTGTGTAAGAGGTATGTGTGCCTGCGTGTGAGCGAGCTGTGTGTCTCTGTGTGTGCGTGTGAGCTGCCTGTATGTATGTGTGTGTGTGAGGTATGTGTGCCTGCGTGTGAGCGAGCTGCCTGTATGTATGTGTGTGTGTAAGGTATGTGTGTCTGCGTGTGAGCGAGCTGTGTGTCTCTGTGTGTGCATGTGAGCTGCCTGTATGTATGTGTGTGTAAGAGGTATGTGTGCCTGCGTGTGAGCGAGCTGTGTGTCTCTGTGTGCGTGTGAGCTGCCTGTATGTATGTGTGTGTAAGAGGTATGTGTGCCTGCGTGTGAGCGAGCTGCCTGTATGTATGTGTGTGTGCGTGTGAGCTGCCTGTATGTATGTGTGTGTAAGAGGTATGTGTGTCTGCGTGTGAGCGAGCTGCGTGTCTCTGTGTGTGCGCGTGAGCTGCCTGTATGTATCTGTGTGTGCGTGTGAGCTGCCTGTATGTATGTGTGTGTGTGTGTGTGTGTGTGTGTGTGTGTGTGTGTGTGGTATGTGTGCCTGCGTGTGAGCGAGCTGCGTGTCTCTGTGTGTGCGCGTGAGCTGCCTGTATGTATGTGTGTGTGTGTGTGTGTGTGTGTGTGTGTGTGTGTGTGTGTGTGTGTGTGTGTGTGGTATGTGTGCCTGCGTGTGAGCGAGCTGCGTGTCTCTGTGTGTGCGCGTGAGCTGCCTGTATGTATCTGTGTGTGTGTGTGTGTGTGTGTGGTATGTGTGCCTGCGTGTGAGCTGCCTGTATCTGTGTGTGCGTGTGAGCTGCCTGTATGTGTGTGTGTGTGTGAGGTATGTGTGCCTGCGTGTGAGCGAGCTGCGTGTCTCTGTGTGTGCGTGTGAGCTGCCTGTATGTATTTGTGTGTGCGTGTGAGCTGCCTGTATGTATGTGTGTGTGTGAGGTAAGTGTGCCTGCGTGTGAGCGAGCTGCGTGTCTCTGTGTGCGCGCGTGAGCTGCCTGTATGTATGTGTGTGTGTGAGGTATGTGTGCCTGCGTGTGAGCGAGCTGCGTGTCTCTGTGTGCGCGCGTGAGCTGCCTGTATGTATGTGTGTGTGTGAGGTATGTGTGCCTGCGTGTGAGCGAGCTGCGTGTCTCTGTGTGCGCGCGTGAGCTGCCTGTATGTATTTGTGTGTGCGTGTGAGCTGCCTGTATGTATGTGTGTGTGTGTGTGTGTGAGGTATGTGTGCCTGCGTGTGAGCGAGCTGCGTGTCTCTGTGTGTGCGTGTGAGCTGCCTGTATGTATGTGTGTGTGTGCGTGTGAGCTGCCTGTATGTATGTGTGTGTAAGAGGTATGTGTGTCTGCGTGTGAGCGAGCTGCGTGTCTCTGTGTGTGCGTGTGAGCTGCCTGTATGTATGTGTGTGTGTGCGTGTGAGCTGCCTGTATGTATGTGTGTGTGTGCGTGTGAGCTGCCTGTATGTATGTGTGTGTGAGGTATGTGTGCCTGCGTGTGAGCGAGCTGCGTGTCTCTGTGTGTGCGCGTGAGCTGCCTGTATGTATCTGTGTGTGCGTGTGAGCTGCCTGTATGTATGTGTGTGTGAGGTATGTGTGCCTGCGTGTGAGCGAGCTGCGTGTCTCTGTGTGCGCGCGTGAACTGCCTGTATGTATGTGTGTGTGTGAGGTATGTGTGCCTGCGTGTGAGCGAGCTGCGTGTCTGTGTGTGCGCGTGAGCTGCCTGTATGTATCTGTGTGTGCGTGTGAGCTGCCTGTATGTATGTGTGTGTGTGCGTGTGAGCTGCCTGTATGTATGTGTGTGTGAGGTATGTGTGCCTGCGTGTGAGCGAGCTGCGTGTCTCTGTGTGTGCGTGTGAGCTGCCTGTATGTATCTGTGTGTGCGTGTGAGCTGCATGTATGTATGTGTGTGTGTGAGGTATGTGTGCCTGCGTGTGAGCGAGCTGCGTGTCTCTGTGTGCGCGCGTGAGCTGCCTGTATGTATCTGTGTGTGCGTGTGAGCTGCCTGTATGTATGTGTGTGTGTGAGGTATGTGTGCCTGCGTGTGAGCGAGCTGCGTGTCTCTGTGTGCGCGCGTGAGCTGCCTGTATGTATGTGTGTGTGAGGTATGTGTGCCTGCGTGTGAGCGAGCTGCGTGTCTCTGTGTGCGCGCGTGAGCTGCCTGTATGTATCTGTGTGTGCGTGTGAGCTGCCTGTATGTATGTGTGTGTGTGAGGTATGTGTGCCTGCGTGTGAGCGAGCTGCGTGTCTCTGTGTGCGCGCGTGAGCTGCCTGTATGTATGTGTGTGTGAGGTATGTGTGCCTGCGTGTGAGCGAGCTGCGTGTCTCTGTGTGCGCGCGTGAGCTGCCTGTATGTATGTGTGTGTGTGCGTGTGAGCTGCCTGTATGTGTGTGTGAGGTATGTGTGCCTGCGTGTGAGCGAGCTGCGTGTCTCTGTGTGTGCGCGTGAGCTGCCTGTATGTATCTGTGTGTGCGTGTGAACTGCCTGTATGTATGTGTGTGTGTGAGGTATGTGTGCCTGCGTGTGAGCGAGCTGCGTGTCTCTGTGTGCGCGTGAGCTGCCTGTATGTATGTGTGTGTGTGCGTGTGAGCTGCCTGTATGTATGTGTGTGTGTGAGGTATGTGTGCCTGCGTGTGAGCGAGCTGCGTGTCTCTGTGTGCGCGCGTGAGCTGCCTGTATGTATCTGTGTGTGCGTGTGAGCTGCCTGTATGTATGTGTGTGTGTGAGGTATGTGTGCCTGCGTGTGAGCGAGCTGCGTGTCTCTGTGTGCGCGCGTGAGCTGCCTGTATGTATCTGTGTGTGCGTGTGAGCTGCCTGTATGTATGTGTGTGTGTGAGGTATGTGTGCCTGCGTGTGAGCGAGCTGCGTGTCTCTGTGTGCGCGCGTGAGCTGCCTGTATGTATGTGTGTGTGCGTGTGAGCTGCCTGTATGTATGTGTGTGTGTGAGGTATGTGTGCCTGCGTGTGAGCGAGCTGCGTGTCTCTGTGTGCGCGCGTGAGCTGCCTGTATGTATGTGTGTGTGTGAGGTATGTGTGCCTGCGTGTGAGCGAGCTGCGTGTGTGCGCGTGAGCTGTTTATTAAAGATAGAGCAGTTCCCGCTCAGCTAATATATATGAGTGGTGAACCTAGAAATAAAGAACTGAATCGGCAAAAGAACAGAAAGTATTTCTCAGGGGGTGCACTCAACCTCTTAATAAATAAAGGAGAATATAAATCATAATAAGGTACATTTGATTCTATTATTTAGATTAGGCTGTATCATAGATTCACGTCTCACTTTGGTTTAGCGATTTAGTTTTTGGCCCGCCTGTGAGGACGCTAGTATCACTCCCTTACTACTCGGCCACCTTTAAGGACCAATAGCAAGAAAAATATTTACATATATTTATTACGTTGCGCTACTCATTTACGTTTTAAACAGTACTATTTCTTGTCAATAAAATATCTATATTAGTGGGGATGGGCAGCCGTCCCTTCCCAGTGACTTACACATTGAGCTCCTTTATTTATTAAGAGATTGAGTGCACCCTCTGAGAAATACTTTTTGTTCTTGTGCGCGTGAGCTGCCTGTATGTATGTCTGTGTGTGCGCGTGTGAGCTCCCTGTATATATGTGTGCGCGTGAGCTGCCTGTATGTATGTCTGTGTGTGCGCGTGTAAGCTCCCTGTATATATGTGTGCGCGTGAGCTGCCTGTATGTATGTCTGTGTGTGCGCGTGTGAGCTCCCTGTATATATGTGTGCGCGTGAGCTGCCTGTATGTATGTCTGTGTGTGCGCGTGTGAGCTCCCTGTATATATGTGTGCGTGTGAGCTCCCTGTATATATGTGTGCGCGTGAGCTGCCTGTATGTATGTCTGTGTGTGCGCGTGTGAGCTCCCTGTATATATGTGTGCGCGTGAGCTGCCTGTATGTATGTCTGTGTGTGCGCGTGTGAGCTCCCTGTATATATGTGTGCGCGTGAGCTGCCTGTATGTATGAGAGCCTGCAGAGCCCTCTGCTGTGATGCCAGAAGAATTGTACGAGATGCTGTATTATTGGGACTGTCCCAGCTCTGCTGGAAATGAGAAAACATTTCTTCTTCTGTGACTTGCTCAGATTCTGTTGTGGAAAAAGTACAATTTAGGTAATATTGCTTTATTGCCACAGATAATAAGTGCATTTCCTGTATTTACTATATCTAAACCTGCATCTCTGCATTTCTAGTTTCTTACCTTCAAGTCAGATTGAGGATTTATCACATGACAACATTACTGAAACACCAGCAAAGAGTCATTCAGAGTACGGGTGAGCAGAGAAATTGTGTTTAACTTGAGCATGGCTCGGGCCTACGCCTTATAATAAAGCCGATCTGATATTCCAGGCTTAGAAGACATTATACAAGTCACATTGCATTACTTTTTTTATCCATAGAATTCAGTATCCTTGGAAACATGTAGGGCAGCCTCAACGGTTCCTGGAACAATTACCGAGGAAGCCCGTAAAAACGTATTGTAACGGGAACGCCTGTCCACTTATTGCATGTGCGTAAAAATATTATTGCTGCGGTTTGTATTAGGGATTGTATTTTTCTGTGATAGACGAACAGCTTTTCTATGTGGTATAGAATTGATAACATTTCAGTATACGTTTCTGTATTCTTTTATTAGACAATATATCAGCAAATAAAATGACTTGCTCATTAAGAATAAAAGATCAGCTGTTACCAAACGTTCTTAATCACAGAGGTTTCACAGAACACATTTAAAGCTGCAGACCAAGCAATAGCCAAGGTTTTTTTCCCCCCTTCATTAAAGCAGTTCTGTACTATGAGATAATACTTGTAGCATTTTTTTGTTCAAAATCCACCCCTGAATGACATTTTAAATGTATTATAATGTAACAAGCATTTTTTGTTTCTATAGCAACCATTTACAAAGTCACATCCCCTTCCTCTTCTGAAACAGGCTCTGGCACACCCCTTTTCGAGCCCTGCCCTCTCTAGCAGTGCAACAATTGTATCTAGTGACTGCCTGGTCACATGATCTTCCCCACAGAACTTTGCATCTTTGGTCCTCTTCTGCTGCACTGACAGCCATTTAGTGAACCCCCGAGCCGAAAGTTCACAAATCAATCACAGGAGAACGGATCGATGGGCAACTTAGCCAATTACTTATTGTGTGGATTGTATTGATGCACATATTAAAGGGGGGGGGAGGAGGGGGGGAGGGAGGGAGGAGGGGGGGAGGGAGGAGGGTGGAGGGAGGGGGGAGAAGGGGGAGGGGGGAGGGGGGAGGGAGGGGAAGATAGAACAGCAGCTCGGACTGCTGCTTTGAGGCTATACCGGTCTCTTCACTGGTGCCCGGCTGGGACCGTGATGGACTCTCTCCTCCTGCTAATTTAACTGTTAACTCCTTAACTTACAAGTGAGTTTCAGTGTGGTCTGTGTATATATCTAATATCTATCTAACAAAGAGCCCCGATCGCATACACTGTGCTGATAGAGGAACCAAAAGGTTTTTTTCTCAGAGATAAACATCCACTTCCTTGCCGCCAATGCCTCCGAAGGCGCTCCGTTCACCTCCCAGGTGATCCGCGAGGATCTTGAACAAGGTAAAAAGAGGCACAGCGCACCGGAATGAGTGAAACGAAGGGTGTATGTAAAACACACAAATATAGTAACTCACATGAGATGTATTAAAAAGCAAACTCCTCAGTCCCGGGTGAGAGCTGGAAACTCCAAAGATGGTATACAGAAGGGGCCCAGCGAGCCAGGTCCCCGGATGTCCGCTCGCAGCACTCAGGAAGCGCAGAAGATGCAAAAATGGGCTGCTCAACAGATATTGCACCGCTGGTGCGTCCAGCAAGCGGCCGCGTGCACGGACACCAAACGGGAGAACCTGGCTACTCGCAACTGCAAACAGCCATGCCGCTCGTACCTGACCAAGAGGTTCAACCCTGCATGCGTGATGACGTGAGAGTATAACGTGATGTCATCAACGCGTTTCGCACTGGAGTGCTTCATCAAGGGAGACGTCACCATCCTAGGGGTATCAATATATACATACATACACCCTCCCCTTACTCTGATCTAATAATCATGATTGCAAAGCTGTGGCTAATCTTCCACTAAAATGCGCAAATATTTCCAAAAACACGGAGTTAAAGGAATGATAGTCGCCACATCACCATTGTTTGTTTGTTTTTTAAAGCAAAATTCACTTGAAAGAGAATAATACTGAATTCTAACTTTTAATTTTCTAAATGTTTTAACTTGGACCGTGCCTTGGATAAACGCCAGTCTATATCCCATTAATAACTAAACATAATTTGTGAATTGTTTATAAAAAATAAAAAAAATCTACAACCCCGGTGATGGAAATCCGAACATCCTTGTGTTGCAAAATGACGCAACAAATGCATCTTTATACAAATGTAATACAATACACCCAAAATCAAACATTAAAAAATAAAAAATAAAGACAAGAAAATATCACATATTATAACACCCCTATACAAAGGCATACACTATGAACCATCAGAAAGAGAAAGTGTCTTGCACAGAGCGGGAGGCGAATTCAAATGATAAACACTACAATCAATTCATGATGAAAAATTTATTAAAAATACATTTTTATTAATATCCTACTTTGAAAAATCTAATTTATTTAAATAAAAAACACCTGTTTAGCATTTTCTGTTTTTAAAAAAACAACTTTGAAAGACCAATTTTCTTGTATTCTATTTTAACAGCCATTTGCTAAGGCACTGCCCCTTCATGTCCTGTCACAAGCCCTGGAACACCCCTTTGTCAGCCCTGCCCTCCCTCTAGCACTTGTCAATGCAGGAGTGCTCATGAATATTCATGAGCTTCCACTGCCAGTCAAGCAAATTATAAACAAATGCCAGCTTTTAATATGTCACCAAATTTCGACCTATCAATACATGGAGAACGAATTGAGCTGCAGCTATACAGTTCTTTAGGTAATTAGAGATTGCCCACATGAAACTATTGAAGTAAAAAAATAAATGTAAAAAAAAAAAAAAAAAAAAAGACTGAATTTAAGATTGGGTGCTACACCCTAAGAAATAAATTAATCTCGCTTACGAGCAGAAACTACATTGGTCTGTTGTTAAATGTCCAAAAATGGCTTAATTTTTTTTTTTTTTTAAGGAATGGCGTGATATCCATCCATATTGTTCAATATTGGATATTTAAATTGAGAACTAAACATCCTTTAGCGTTTAATGACAGAGAGAAATAGGGGATTGTAACTCCTAGCAATGCTAGCCAGGAAATGTCCATGTATTAGATATACAGGTTAAAGCATTTGAATCTTCATAATCTTTCCAAACAAAACTTCTTGTTGAACTCAGAGCTCCAAAATCCACAAAGTCTGTGATGGATGTATACCACTGTGCTATACCACTGTGATGGATGTATACCACTGTGCTATACCACTGTGATGGATGTATACCACTGTGCTATACCACTGTGATGGATGTATACCACTGTGCTATACCACTGTGATGGATGTATACCACTGTGCTATACCACTGTGATGGATGTATACCACTGTGCTATACCACTGTGATGGATGTATACCACTGTGCTATACCACTGTGATAGATATATACCACTGTGCTACACCACTGTGATGGATGTATACCACTGTGCTACACCACTGTGATGGATGTATACCACTGTGCTATACCACTGTGATAGATATATACCACTGTGCTACACCACTGTGATGGATGTATACCACTGTGCTATACCACTGTGATAGATATATACCACTGTGCTACACCACTGTGATGGATGTATACCACTGTGCTATACCACTGTGATGGATGTATACCACTGTGCTATACCACTGTGATGGATGTATACCACTGTGCTATACCACTGTGCTATACCACTGTGCTATACCACTGTGCTATACCACTGTGCTATACCACTGTGCTATACCACTGTGAAGGTCCCTTAAACGCCACTACCTGTAGACTCCCAATAGCCTATAATAGCTATGTCTTATATGGGTGTCCAATGGCTATAGGAACTAAATGGTAATACAATTCACATAAAATGAGCAACATATAATGATGAGGTTACTCACTGATGACCATGTGGCGATCCGGCTGCTGTCGGCGTGCCCCTACCAGAGGATTTCAGCATACAAAGGTCGTGAGCGGCGGTGCAGCTGCCTTGGAAAAAACTTATGACCAGTGCTGCAAAAAGTCTAGGTACAAAAATGTATTGAAGGCACATTTAAAAACAGCAAGAGAACACTCTTACGCGTTTCGCGTGGTCACCCACGCTTTATCATAAAGCCTCTCACGACCTTTGTATGCTTTAGCGTTTAATGACATGACGGAAATCACGCCATTCCTTACATTTATTTTTTTAGAGTCCTGCCATGTTGGGTATCATCCAAAGTACTGGCGTTTAAATCCATTTGCTGCCAGAAGAACGGTACAGTCAAGTAAACAGACGTCAGTGTTTAAATGATGTACGGCGTACGCCTGGACTGGTGCCGCCCTGGGGGCTCTCATAGCCTACGCTGGCCCTTTTGCTTGTGTTGCAGGGGGTTTGCGATGGGAGCTCTACACTGGAGAGGGGGGGACCTTCCCCTTATGGGCCAGAATTCGGAGGGGGAATTCAGCAGGGTCCATGGCCACAGAGTTGGCACTGACATTGGGGGGTGGTGTCAATATTAGATCAGTGTTACAAAGCCTTCTGGGATTTGTAGTTCTCCATTTCCAGGTTTTATTTGACACATGATGCAGAATTAATACAGGTTCAGATTGTGCGTGAAACGCGTCGCTAAAACACGGAATGGGACGTGTGGTCGCGACCATCTCGCCGTGACTGCAGAGGGACCCGCAGCTGCTCGACGCTCAGCCAAGGCAAGTGAATTTAAGGGTTAATTCAGCGGGTTAGGGTAGGGGGTTAAACATTGGCGTTTATAGGGTAAGGGGATTAGGGTTAGGGCTTTGCATCGGTATTAGGGGGTTCATATTAATGTAAGGTTAAGGACTTACCTTGGCTCCAGAGCTCACAGTCCGGTTACATCACTTCAGCAATCCAGGAGAATGGTGTTTGGCAAAGGCCGCCCCAGCCGGGACCCCGGCTCACGGTCTTCACATCGTAGCGGGAGAACAATCAGGAACGTCACAAAGGTAACAACCAATGACTTGGACATCTACCAGTGGTGAGGTGATCTCTATATAACGGGCGAGCAGGGGCCTCCAAAACAGGGGGGACTGAACTCCAGTCCTCAACACTCCCCTCCTCCCAACAGGTCAGGTTTTAAGGATATCCCTGCTGCAGCACAGGTGGCTCAGTCACAGACTGCCAAACAATTTCTACAAAGTGCCCGTCTCCTCTGAGATACAAAGTAGCGCTCTACTCACACGTTCATAATGTCGTTCCCCATTTAATGTGACAGCCAAGCACGGTGGAAAGACAACGTTTCATGTGCCATATGGACCGGTCCTTTCCTCACCCGATGAAAGGTCCATATCGGAGCGGAAACGTCGTCTTCCCTCTGCTCTTGGCTGTCACATGAAATAGGGGACGTCATTATGAACGTGTGAGTGGAGATCTGTCTTAGAGGAGGCCGGCACTTTGGAGACATTGTTTGCCTGTGTTCGTCTGCACAAGCCGGATTCTCCTCGCCTGAGGCTGTGTCCCTGCACTTTGGAATTGTTCAGTCAAATACTGCACCACCTGTGCTGAAGCAGGGCTGCCCTTAAAACCTAACCTGTTGGGGAGGGAAGGAGAGGGGGGGGGGTCTTGAGGACTGGAGTTGAGCACCGCTGGTCTTGCAGGTGTTGGATGTCCCAGTCCTTTGTATTGAAATGCCACCGATTGCTTCCTTTAAATCATAGTAGGAACACCGGTTTTAACTTGGAAGTGCTAGGACTGCTATTGCCAAACAGAAAAGGAGCGATTTCCCCCCCCTCCCTCCTCCCCTTCCTCCCCCCCTAACTAACCTTCAGCGCTGAAACACTTTCATTTCAGCTCCAGGGACCCGCTGGTTTACAAGACACTGACGGGTGAAGTTACTTCCTGGTTTTTAAAGGGGATTTACATTACCATCCAATAGGAAGCTACAACCGGTAATGTTGCAGCTTCCTATTGGCCTGATAATTGGCAGCCATTTTGTTTTTCCCTTGCAGGATTATTTAACGTGCTAAGTATCTCGAGAACAACGGCGTCCCCCCACAGCAAACTATAGTGGTGCTTGGCTCAGGTTAAAGGGGGGAAGGGGGAAACGGTAGAAGGAAACTGCTCCTTCAATTGGGTTTCCAGACAGAAAATCCATGCGCGTTTCAGAATTGGATTTCCCTCAAGAGCAGGAAGTAAAAAAAAAAACAGACGCGATACAGATAAATTCGTTTTTAATAAAGGAGTTAATTTTCTTTCAATCCTATATAAAACAATAGCAATTAAAAACTTCATTTTTTTTTTTAAAGTAAAATATTTACATATGAACAAGTAACTGTGCAAAATGTACATGAAAACAAAATGGAAAGACAAGATCTGCTGGGGGGAAAAAAAAGATGGGAGAAGAAAACAAAATAAAAAAAAAAAGGATGTAACAGCCGTCTGATAAAAATACTGACCAGAGTTCAGTGTCCAAGGCAGAGAGATTTCAGTAATAAGAGGGGGGTTTCGATGCACACAGCCAGACTATATACACAGAAAAGTATTACCAATTAACAATTTATTACAGTAACCTCTGAAAATATAAAGAACCAATTAGTATATTTGTTTTTGTAATAAAAAAATAGGTACAAAGAAGGGACTTTGCGGTGGCGACCGTTTAAAGATCAACCCCAGAGCTTGCATACGGTTTATTAGCAAAATAATTATGGTTTCACAGAGCAATTTGTTGCAGATGGGAGATACCTTTTTTTGTTGTTGTTTCCCCCCTGTATTATGTGCCAAAAAGTGATCTATAGTAACTACCAAAATACATCAAGCGGGATTAGGGGGTTCACCATTTGATTTCCAGAACGGTTTCCATCATGATGTGAATTATCTTAAATTAACCCTTTCTATGCAAGAGACGTTTTTTTCTGCCTTGTTTTTCCGTCTGCAGTCTCCGGTAGAGAGAGGGCCAATCTTTCAACCTAGATAAAAACCAATCAAATAAAAACCAACAGTGCAAGTAAAATATATATTTATGACATATATATACTTTGTCCTCCTTTTCTTAAAAAAAAAAAAATCTTTGCATGTGTCCACACATTACAGCGTTACAAACAGAAAAACACATAGAATTGCATTGGTTGTATTGTATTTTTTCGTACAGATTTAAAAAAAAATAAAAAAAAAAAAAAAGACCAATTAAAAACTTTATGATAAATGAGAATTAAAAACGGAGGTCAATCTGGATAAAAATGAACGTGAGCCGCATTGCCGACGGATGTCCTATGACGCGGGATTCTCTAGCGGTAAAAAAAAGTGTTAAAAGCAGATAAACCGATAAATACGATCGGGGGTTTAGGTTTGCTCTGCCATCTGAAAAGAAGAAGGAAAAAAAAGGACGCACCGACCATTAACCCCACCCCTGCCAGGGGGCAAGTGCAGGCAACGCTGGCAGGGAAAGGGTTAAAAAAAACAGGTATTAAAATGCAATAGAGTTCCCATTCACAGATGAGAAATACGTTGTGATTGTGTTGAAACCACGCAAATAAGAATCCACGTTCAATAAAAATGCACGGCGGGCCAGCTAATATTTTGCTAACCATTGCGATCACTCTGTATATGGCTTCCTTGGCAGAGTTTCTGAAGGTGGGGTTAAAAAAAAATGTCCATCCAGAATATCCGCTTGTCTCTTGCTGGGGTCCTCGCTGGTCGGGAGATATGATTTTGGCGTCTTGATGGGATGTTTTATAAACCGGAGTATAAAACAGGTTTTTGTTGAAATTAGCCTTTTTTGAAAGTATGAGCGGGGAGTGGAAAGGGGGAGCGGGGGGGGGGGAGGGGGGTGATTGTGGTTTGCTCTTAAACAATTACCATCGCAAACAAACAAAAATAAAAAATAAAAAGGCAAGGAATCTGCAAATATATAAAATTGTCCCCGGGGGTCTTCGTTGCAAAACAAAAATACCTTGATCTTTTCCATTTTTGTTATTGAGTTTTTTTTTGTTTTTTTGTTTTTCACTTAAGGAATGCTTTGTATAGCAATAGTGAATGGCTTGTCTCTCTCTCGTTCTCCAAACAAAATATGAGGTCCCTGAGATTGACCCGCGTTATCCTTTGTCTTGTGAACTGTCTGCTGTTCCCCCCGCCGGAGCTGCCCGCTGTTGCTGTACTTGTGCTGGATGACTGCGGAAGCAGGAGAAAAAGATGGTGAGCGAAAGGGGTTAAATCCTGCTTAGATTAGTGTCAAACGCCCACAACCCCCTGCAAGCGCAAGCCCCAAATCCACCACATCATATATATTGTGTCAAAGAGTGCGCAACTAGGAGCGTGCCCTGTATAGGACAAAAGACGAGACACAACCAGCGCTCCGTCCGTTAGACGGGGTGTGAGAGCTTGTTGCAGGTGCAGCTGTGTTGGGTCGCACAGATGGGCCAGCACCGTGACGTGGCTGCAAGATTAAAATTCTTTGTCCAAAGAATTGAACTAAATGACCCCTGCTTGTGAGAAGCTAAACAGATAAGTATTTAGCTATATAATAATGTCACGTTGGATGTAGCACTGAGGCTTTTTGTCTTTTGTCATTTACATTAGTGTCTGACTGGTGGGAAATGGGCCCATTTCAAGGACAAAACACAATGTTAACTCATGCATAGATTTGCCGACAGACAGACAGACAGGCACACTCTCACAGACAGGCAGACAGGCACACTCTCACAGACAGACAGGCACACTCTCACAGACAGACAGACAGACAGGCACACTCTCACAGACAGACAGACAGGCACACTCTCACAGACAGACAGACAGACAGGCACACTCTCACAGACAGACAGACAGACAGGCACACTCTCACAGACAGACAGACAGACAGGCACACTCTCACAGACAGACAGACAGACAGGCACACTCTCACAGACAGACAGACAGACAGGCACACTCTCACAGACAGACAGACAGACAGGCACACTCTCACAGACAGGCAGACAGGCACACTCTCACAGACAGGCAGACAGGCACACTCTCACAGACAGGCAGACAGGCACACTCTCACAGACAGGCAGACAGGCACACTCTCACAGACAGACAGGCACACTCTCACAGACAGACAGGCACACTCTCACAGACAGACAGGCACACTCTCACAGACAGACAGGCACACTCTCACAGACAGACAGGCACACTCTCACAGACAGGCACACTCTCACAGACAGGCACACTCTCACAGACAGACAGGCACACTCTCACAGACAGACAGGCACACTCTCACAGACAGACAGGCACACTCTCACAGACAGGCACACTCTCACAGACAGACACACTCTCACAGACAGACAGGCACACTCTCACAGACAGACAGGCACACTCTCACAGACAGACAGGCACACTCTCACAGACAGACAGGCACACTCTCACAGACAGACAGGCACACTCTCACAGACAGACAGGCACACTCTCACAGACAGACAGGCACACTCTCACAGACAGACAGGCACACTCTCACAGACAGACAGGCACACTCTCACAGACAGACAGGCACACTCTCACAGACAGACAGGCACACTCTCACAGACAGACAGGCACACTCTCACAGACAGACAGGCACACTCTCACAGACAGACAGGCACACTCTCACAGACAGACAGACACACTCTCACAGACAGACAGGCACACTCTCACAGACAGACAGACAGGCACACTCTCACAGACAGACAGACAGGCACACTCTCACAGACAGACAGACAGGCACACTCTCACAGACAGACAGGCACACTCTCACAGACAGACAGGCACACTCTCACAGACAGGCACACTCTCACAGACAGACAGACAGACAGGCACACTCTCACAGACAGACAGACAGGCACACTCTCACAGACAGACAGACAGACAGGCACACTCTCACAGACAGACAGACAGACAGGCACACTCTCACAGACAGACAGACAGACAGGCACACTCTCACAGACAGACAGACAGACAGGCACACTCTCACAGACAGACAGACAGACACACTCTCACAGACAGACAGACAGGCACACTCTCACAGACAGACAGACAGGCACACTCTCACAGACAGACAGGCACACTCTCACAGACAGACAGGCACACTCTCACAGACAGACAGGCACACTCTCACAGACAGACAGGCACACTCTCACAGACAGACAGGCACACTCTCACAGACAGACAGGCACACTCTCACAGACAGACAGGCACACTCTCACAGACAGACAGGCACACTCTCACAGACAGACAGGCACACTCTCACAGACAGACAGGCACACTCTCACAGACAGACAGGCACACTCTCACAGACAGACAGGCACACTCTCACAGACAGACAGGCACACTCTCACAGACAGACAGGCACACTCTCACAGACAGGCACACTCTCACAGACAGGCACACTCTCACAGACAGGCACACTCTCACAGACAGACAGGCACACTCTCACAGACAGACAGGCACACTCTCACAGACAGACAGGCACACTCTCACAGACAGACAGGCACACTCTCACAGACAGACAGGCACACTCTCACAGACAGACAGGCACACTCTCACAGACAGACAGGCACACTCTCACAGACAGACAGGCACACTCTCACAGACAGACAGGCACACTCTCACAGACAGACAGGCACACTCTCACAGACAGACAGGCACACTCTCACAGACAGACAGGCACACTCTCACAGACAGACAGGCACACTCTCACAGACAGACAGGCACACTCTCACAGACAGACAGGCACACTCTCACAGACAGACAGGCACACTCTCACAGACAGACAGGCACACTCTCACAGACAGACAGGCACACTCTCACAGACAGACAGGCACACTCTCACAGACAGACAGGCACACTCTCACAGACAGACAGGCACACTCTCACAGACAGACAGGCACACTCTCACAGACAGACAGGCACACTCTCACAGACAGACAGGCACACTCTCACAGACAGACAGGCACACTCTCACAGACAGACACACTCTCACAGACAGGCACACTCTCACAGACAGGCACACTCTCACAGACAGACAGACACACTCTCACAGACAGACACACTCTCACAGACAGGCATACTCTCACAGACAGGCACACTCTCACAGACAGGCACACTCTCACAGACAGGCACACTCTCACAGACAGGCACACTCTCACAGACAGGCACACTCTCACAGACAGGCACACTCTCACAGACAGGCACACTCTCACAGACAGGCACACTCTCACAGACAGACAGGCACACTCTCACAGACAGACAGGCACACTCTCACAGACAGACAGGCACATTCTCACAGACAGACAGGCACACTCTCACAGACAGGCACACTCTCACAGACAGGCACACTCTCACAGACAGGCACACTCTCACAGACAGACAGGCACACTCTCACAGACAGACAGGCACACTCTCACAGACAGACAGGCACACTCTCACAGACAGACAGGCACACTCTCACAGACAGACAGGCACACTCTCACAGACAGACAGGCACACTCTCACAGACAGACAGGCACACTCTCACAGACAGACAGGCACACTCTCACAGACAGACAGGCACACTCTCACAGACAGACAGGCACACTCTCACAGACAGACAGGCACACTCTCACAGACAGACAGGCACACTCTCACAGACAGGCACACTCTCACAGACAGACACACTCTCTCACAGACAGACACACTCTCTCACAGACAGACACACTCTCACAGACAGACAGGCACACTCTCACAGACAGACAGGCACACTCTCACAGACAGACAGGCACACTCTCACAGACAGACAGGCACACTCTCACAGACAGACAGGCACACTCTCACAGACAGACAGGCACACTCTCACAGACAGACAGGCACACTCTCACAGACAGGCACACTCTCACAGACAGACAGGCACACTCTCACAGACAGACAGGCACACTCTCACAGACAGACAGGCACACTCTCACAGACAGACAGGCACATTCTCACAGACAGACAGGCACACTCTCACAGACAGGCACACTCTCACAGACAGGCACACTCTCACAGACAGACAGGCACACTCTCACAGACAGACAGGCACACTCTCACAGACAGACAGGCACACTCTCACAGACAGACAGGCACACTCTCACAGACAGACAGGCACACTCTCACAGACAGACAGGCACACTCTCACAGACAGACAGGCACACTCTCACAGACAGACAGGCACACTCTCACAGACAGACAGGCACACTCTCACAGACAGACAGGCACACTCTCACAGACAGACAGGCACACTCTCACAGACAGACAGGCACACTCTCACAGACAGACAGGCACACTCTCACAGACAGAGAGGCACACTCTCACAGACAGAGAGGCACACTCTCACAGACAGGCACACTCTCACAGACAGGCACACTCTCTCACAGACAGACACACTCTCTCACAGACAGACACACTCTCTCACAGACAGACAGGCACACTCTCACAGACAGACAGGCACACTCTCACAGACAGACAGGCACACTCTCACAGACAGACAGGCACACTCTCACAGACAGACAGGCACACTCTCACAGACAGACAGGCACACTCTCACAGACAGACAGGCACACTCTCACAGACAGGCACACTCTCACAGACAGGCACACTCTCACAGACAGACAGGCACACTCTCACAGACAGACAGGCACACTCTCACAGACAGACAGGCACACTCTCACAGACAGACAGGCACACTCTCACAGACAGACAGGCACACTCTCACAGACAGAGAGGCACACTCTCACAGACAGAGAGGCACACTCTCACAGACAGAGAGGCACACTCTCACAGACAGACACACTCTCTCACAGACAGACACACTCTCTCACAGACAGACACACTCTCTCACAGACAGACACACTCTCTCACAGACAGACACACTCTCTCACAGACAGACACACTCTCTCACAGACAGGCACACTCTCACAGACAGGCACACTCTCACAGACAGGCACACTCTCACAGACAGGCACACTCTCACAGACAGGCACACTCTCACAGACAGGCACACTCTCACAGACAGGCACACTCTCACAGACAGACACACTCTCACAGACAGACACACTCTCACAGACAGACAGGCACACTCTCACAGACAGACAGGCACACTCTCACAGACAGACAGGCACACTCTCACAGACAGACAGGCACACTCTCACAGACAGACAGGCACACTCTCACAGACAGACAGGCACACTCTCACAGACAGACAGGCACACTCTCACAGACAGGCACACTCTCACAGACAGACACACTCTCTCACAGACAGGCACACTCTCACAGACAGACAGGCACATTCTCACAGACAGACAGGCACACTCTCACAGACAGACAGGCACACTCTCACAGACAGGCACACTCTCACAGACAGGCACACTCTCACAGACAGGCACACTCTCACAGACAGGCACACTCTCACAGACAGGCACACTCTCACAGACAGGCACACTCTCACAGACAGGCACACTCTCACAGACAGGCACACTCTCACAGACAGACACACTCTCACAGACAGACACACTCTCACAGACAGACAGGCACACTCTCACAGACAGACAGGCACACTCTCACAGACAGACAGGCACACTCTCACAGACAGACAGGCACACTCTCACAGACAGACAGGCACACTCTCACAGACAGACAGGCACACTCTCACAGACAGACAGGCACACTCTCACAGACAGACAGGCACACTCTCACAGACAGACAGGCACACTCTCACAGACAGACAGGCACACTCTCACAGACAGACAGGCACACTCTCACAGACAGACAGGCACACTCTCACAGACAGACAGGCACACTCTCACAGACAGGCACACTCTCACAGACAGGCACACTCTCACAGACAGGCACACTCTCACAGACAGGCACACTCTCACAGACAGGCACACTCTCACAGACAGGCACACTCTCACAGACAGGCACACTCTCACAGACAGGCACACTCTCACAGACAGGCACACTCTCACAGACAGGCACACTCTCACAGACAGGCACACTCTCACAGACAGACAGGCACACTCTCACAGACAGACAGGCACACTCTCACAGACAGACAGGCACACTCTCACAGACAGACAGGCACACTCTCACAGACAGACAGGCACACTCTCACAGACAGACAGGCACACTCTCACAGACAGACAGGCACACTCTCACAGACAGACAGGCACACTCTCACAGACAGACAGGCACACTCTCACAGACAGACAGGCACACTCTCACAGACAGAGAGGCACACTCTCACAGACAGAGAGGCACACTCTCACAGACAGACACACTCTCTCACAGACAGACACACTCTCTCACAGACAGACACACTCTCTCACAGACAGACACACTCTCTCACAGACAGACACACTCTCTCACAGACAGACACACTCTCTCACAGACAGACACACTCTCTCACAGACAGGCACACTCTCTCACAGACAGGCACACTCTCTCACAGACAGGCACACTCTCTCACAGACAGGCACACTCTCACAGACAGGCACACTCTCACAGACAGGCACACTCTCACAGACAGGCACACTCTCACAGACAGACACACTCTCACAGACAGACAGGCACACTCTCACAGACAGACAGGCACACTCTCACAGACAGACAGGCACACTCTCACAGACAGACAGGCACACTCTCACAGACAGACAGGCACACTCTCACAGACAGACAGGCACACTCTCACAGACAGACAGGCACACTCTCACAGACAGGCACACTCTCACAGACAGACACACTCTCTCACAGACAGGCACACTCTCACAGACAGACAGGCACACTCTCACAGACAGACAGGCACACTCTCACAGACAGACAGGCACACTCTCACAGACAGACAGGCACACTCTCACAGACAGACAGGCACACTCTCACAGACAGGCACACTCTCACAGACAGGCACACTCTCACAGACAGGCACACTCTCACAGACAGGTACACTCTCACAGACAGGCACACTCTCACAGACAGGCACACTCTCACAGACAGGCACACTCTCACAGACAGGCACACTCTCACAGACAGGCACACTCTCACAGACAGACACACTCTCACAGACAGACACACTCTCACAGACAGACACACTCTCACAGACAGACAGGCACACTCTCACAGACAGACAGGCACACTCTCACAGACAGACAGGCACACTCTCACAGACAGACAGGCACACTCTCACAGACAGACAGGCACACTCTCACAGACAGACAGGCACACTCTCACAGACAGACAGGCACACTCTCACAGACAGACAGGCACACTCTCACAGACAGACAGGCACACTCTCACAGACAGACAGGCACACTCTCACAGACAGACAGGCACACTCTCACAGACAGACAGGCACACTCTCACAGACAGACAGGCACACTCTCACAGACAGACAGGCACACTCTCACAGACAGACAGGCACACTCTCACAGACAGACAGGCACACTCTCACAGACAGACAGGCACACTCTCACAGACAGACAGGCACACTCTCACAGACAGACAGGCACACTCTCACAGACAGACAGGCACACTCTCACAGACAGGCACACTCTCACAGACAGGCACACTCTCACAGACAGGCACACTCTCACAGACAGGCACACTCTCACAGACAGGCACACTCTCACAGACAGGCACACTCTCACAGACAGGCACACTCTCACAGACAGGCACACTCTCACAGACAGGCACAGACAGGCACACTCCCACAGACAGGCACACTCCCACAGACAGGCACACTCTCACAGACAGACAGGCACACTCTCACAGACAGACAGGCACACTCTCAAAGACAGACAGGCACACTCTCAAAGACAGACAGGCACACTCTCACAGACAGACAGGCACACTCTCACAGACAGGCACACTCTCACAGACAGGCACACTCTCACAGACAAGCACACTCTCACAGACAAGCACACTCTCACAGACAGGCACACTCTCACAGACAGACAGGCACACTCTCACAGACAGACAGGCACACTCTCACAGACAGACAGGCACACTCTCACAGACAGACAGGCACACTCTCACAGACAGACAGGCACACTCTCACAGACAGACAGGCACACTCTCACAGACAGACAGGCACACTCTCACAGACAGGCACACTCTCACAGACAGGCACACTCTCACAGACAGGCACATTCTCACAGACAGGCACACTCTCACAGACAGGCACACTCTCACAGACAGGCACACTCTCACAGACAGGCACACTCTCACAGACAGGCACACTCTCACAGACAGGCACACTCCCACAGACAGGCACACTCCCACAGACAGGCACACTCCCACAGACAGGCACACTCTCACAGACAGACAGGCACACTCTCACAGACAGACAGGCACACTCTCAAAGACAGACAGGCACACTCTCACAGACAGACAGGCACACTCTCACAGACAGGCACACTCTCACAGACAGGCACACTCTCACAGACAGACAGGCACACTCTCACAGACAGACAGGCACACTCTCACAGACAGACAGGCACACTCTCACAGACAGACAGGCACACTCTCACAGACAGACAGGCACACTCTCACAGACAGACAGGCACACTCTCACAGACAGACAGGCACACTCTCACAGACAGACAGGCACACTCTCACAGACAGACAGGCACACTCTCACAGACAGACACACTCTCACAGACAGACAGGCACACTCTCACAGACAGGCACACTCTCACAGACAGGCACACTCTCACAGACAGGCACACTCTCACAGACAGGCAGGCACACTCTCACAGACAGACAGGCACACTCTCACAGACAGACAGGCACACTCTCACAGACAGACAGACACACTCTCACAGACAGACAGACAGGCACACTCTCACAGACAGACAGACAGGCACACAGGCACACTCTCACAGACAGACAGGCACACTCTCACAGACAGACAGACAGACAGACAGGCACACTCTCACAGACAGACAGACAGACAGGCACACTCTCACAGACAGACAGACAGACAGACAGACAGGCACCCTCTCACAGACAGACAGGCACACTCTCACAGACAGACAGGCACACTCTCACAGACAGACAGGCACACTCTCACAGACAGACAGGCACACTCTCACAGACAGACAGGCACACTCTCACAGACAGACAGGCACACTCTCACAGACAGACAGGCACACTCTCACAGACAGACAGGCACACTCTCACAGACAGACAGGCACACTCTCACAGACAGACAGGCACACTCTCACAGACAGACACACTCTCACAGACAGACAGGCACACTCTCACAGACAGACAGACAGGCACACAGGCACTCTCTCACAGACAGACAGGCACACTCTCACAGACAGACAGACAGACAGGCACACTCTCACAGACAGACACACTCTCACAGACAGACAGGCACACTCTCACAGACAGACAGACAGACAGGCACACTCTCACAGACAGACAGACAGACAGGCACACTCTCACAGACAGACAGACAGACAGGCACACTCTCACAGACAGACAGACAGACAGGCACACTCTCACAGACAGACAGACAGACAGGCACACTCTCACAGACAGACAGACAGACAGACAGACAGACAGGCACACTCTCACAGACAGACAGACAGGCACACTCTCACAGACAGACAGACAGACAGGCACACTCTCACAGACAGACAGACAGGCACACTCTCACAGACAGACAGACAGGCACACTCTCACAGACAGACAGACAGGCACACTCTCACAGACAGACAGGCACACTCTCACAGACAGACAGGCACACTCTCACAGACAGACAGGCACACTCTCACAGACAGACACACTCTCACAGACAGACAGGCACACTCTCACAGACAGACAGGCACACTCTCACAGACAGACAGGCACACTCTCACAGACAGACAGGCACACTCTCACAGACAGACAGGCACACTCTCACAGACAGACAGGCACACTCTCACAGACAGACAGGCACACTCTCACAGACAGACAGGCACACTCTCACAGACAGACAGGCACACTCTCACAGACAGACAGGCACACTCTCACAGACAGACAGGCACACTCTCACAGACAGACAGGCACACTCTCACAGACAGACAGGCACACTCTCACAGACAGACAGGCACACTCTCACAGACAGACAGGCACACTCTCACAGACAGACAGGCACACTCTCACAGACAGACAGGCACACTCTCACAGACAGACAGGCACACTCTCACAGACAGACAGGCACACTCTCACAGACAGACAGGCACACTCTCACAGACAGGCACACTCTCACAGACAGGCACATTCTCACAGACAGGCACACTCTCACAGACAGGCACACTCTCACAGACAGGCACACTCCCACAGACAGGCACACTCTCACAGACAGGCACACTCTCACAGACAGGCACACTCTCACAGACAGACAGGCACACTCTCACAGACAGACAGGCACACTCTCACAGACAGACAGGCACACTCTCAAAGACAGACAGGCACACTCTCAAAGACAGACAGGCACACTCTCACAGACAGACAGGCACACTCTCACAGACAGACAGGCACACTCTCACAGACAGACAGGCACACTCTCACAGACAGACAGGCACACTCTCACAGACAGACAGGCACACTCTCACAGACAGACAGGCACACTCTCACAGACAGACAGGCACACTCTCACAGACAGACAGGCACACTCTCACAGACAGGCACACTCTCACAGACAGGCACACTCACAGACAGGCACATTCTCACAGACAGGCACACTCTCACAGACAGGCACACTCTCACAGACAGGCACACTCTCACAGACAGGCACACTCTCACAGACAGGCACACTCCCACAGACAGGCACACTCTCACAGACAGGCACACTCTCACAGACAGGCACACTCTCACAGACAGACAGGCACACTCTCACAGACAGACAGGCACACTCTCACAGACAGACAGGCACACTCTCACAGACAGACAGGCACACTCTCAAAGACAGACAGGCACACTCTCACAGACAGACAGGCACACTCTCACAGACAGACAGGCACACTCTCACAGACAGGCACACTCTCACAGACAGGCACACTCTCACAGACAGGCACACTCTCACAGACAGACAGGCACACTCTCACAGACAGACAGGCACACTCTCACAGACAGACAGGCACACTCTCACAGACAGACAGGCACACTCTCACAGACAGACAGGCACACTCTCACAGACAGACAGGCACACTCTCACAGACAGACAGGCACACTCTCACAGACAGACAGGCACACTCTCACAGACAGACAGGCACACTCTCACAGACAGGCACACTCTCACAGACAGGCACACTCTCACAGACAGGCACATTCTCACAGACAGGCACACTCTCACAGACAGGCACACTCTCACAGACAGGCACACTCTCACAGACAGGCACACTCCCACAGACAGGCACACTCTCACAGACAGACAGGCACACTCTCACAGACAGACAGGCACACTCTCACAGACAGACAGGCACACTCTCACAGACAGACAGGCACACTCTCACAGACAGACAGGCACACTCTCAAAGACAGACAGGCACACTCTCACAGACAGACAGGCACACTCTCACAGACAGACAGGCACACTCTCACAGACAGACAGGCACACTCTCACAGACAGACAGGCACACTCTCACAGACAGACAGGCACACTCTCACAGACAGACAGGCACACTCTCACAGACAGACAGGCACACTCTCACAGACAGACAGGCACACTCTCACAGACAGGCACACTCTCACAGACAGGCACACTCTCACAGACAGGCACATTCTCACAGACAGGCACACTCTCACAGACAGGCACACTCTCACAGACAGGCACACTCTCACAGACAGGCACACTCTCACAGACAGGCACACTCCCACAGACAGGCACACTCTCACAGACAGGCACACTCTCACAGACAGGCACACTCTCACAGACAGACAGGCACACTCTCACAGACAGACAGGCACACTCTCACAGACAGACAGGCACACTCTCACAGACAGACAGGCACACTCTCAAAGACAGACAGGCACACTCTCACAGACAGACAGGCACACTCTCACAGACAGACAGGCACACTCTCACAGACAGGCACACTCTCACAGACAGGCACACTCTCACAGACAGGCACACTCTCACAGACACAGGCACACTCTCACAGACAGACAGGCACACTCTCACAGACAGACAGGCACACTCTCACAGACAGACAGGCACACTCTCACAGACAGACAGGCACACTCTCACAGACAGACAGGCACACTCTCACAGACAGACAGGCACACTCTCACAGACAGACAGACACACTCTCACAGACAGACACACTCTCACAGACAGACAGGCACACTCTCACAGACAGACAGGCACACTCTCACAGACAGACAGGCACACTCTCACAGACAGGCACACTCTCACAGACAGGCACACTCTCACAGACAGGCAGGCACACTCTCACAGACAGACAGGCACACTCTCACAGACAGACAGGCACACTCTCACAGACAGACAGACACACTCTCACAGACAGACAGACAGGCACACTCTCACAGACAGACAGACAGGCACACAGGCACACTCTCACAGACAGACAGGCACACTCTCACAGACAGACAGACAGACAGACAGACAGACAGGCACACTCTCACAGACAGACAGACAGACAGGCACACTCTCACAGACAGACAGACAGACAGACAGACAGGCACACTCTCACAGACAGACAGACAGGCACACTCTCACAGACAGACAGGCACACTCTCACAGACAGACAGGCACACTCTCACAGACAGACAGGCACACTCTCACAGACAGACAGGCACACTCTCACAGACAGACAGACAGGCACACTCTCACAGACAGACAGGCACACTCTCACAGACAGACAGGCACACTCTCACAGACAGACAGGCACACTCTCACAGACAGACACACTCTCACAGACAGACAGGCACACTCTCACAGACAGACAGACAGGCACACAGGCACTCTCTCACAGACAGACAGGCACACTCTCACAGACAGACAGACAGACAGGCACACTCTCACAGACAGACACACTCTCACAGACAGACAGGCACACTCTCACAGACAGACAGACAGACAGGCACACTCTCACAGACAGACAGACAGACAGACAGACAGACAGGCACACTCTCACAGACAGACAGACAGGCACACTCTCACAGACAGACAGACAGGCACACTCTCACAGACAGACAGACAGGCACACTCTCACAGACAGACAGACAGACAGGCACACTCTCACAGACAGACAGACAGACAGGCACACTCTCACAGACAGACAGACAGACAGACAGACAGACACACTCTCACAGACAGACAGACAGACAGGCACACTCTCACAGACAGACAGGCACACTCTCACAGACAGACAGGCACACTCTCACAGACAGACAGGCACACTCTCACAGACAGACAGGCACACTCTCACAGACAGGCACACTCTCACAGACAGGCACACTCTCACAGACAGACAGGCACACTCTCACAGACAGACAGGCACACTCTCACAGACAGACAGGCACACTCTCACAGACAGACAGGCACACTCTCACAGACAGACAGGCACACTCTCACAGACAGACAGGCACACTCTCACAGACAGACAGGCACACTCTCACAGACAGACAGGCACACTCTCACAGACAGACAGGCACACTCTCACAGACAGACAGGCACACTCTCACAGACAGACAGGCACACTCTCACAGACAGACAGGCACACTCTCACAGACAGACAGGCACACTCTCACAGACAGGCACACTCTCACAGACAGGCACACTCTCACAGACAGGCACACTCTCACAGACAGGCACACTCTCACAGACAGGCACACTCTCACAGACAGGCACACTCTCACAGACAGACACACTCTCACAGACAGACACACTCTCACAGACAGACACACTCTCACAGACAGACACACTCTCACAGACAGACACACTCTCACGACACTCTCACAGACAGACAGGCACACTCTCACAGACAGACAGGCACACTCTCACAGACAGACAGGCACACTCTCACAGACAGACAGGCACACTCTCACAGACAGACAGGCACACTCTCAAAGACAGACAGGCACACTCTCACAGACAGACAGGCACACTCTCACAGACAGACACACTCTCACAGACAGACAGGCACACTCTCACAGACAGACAGGCACACTCTCACAGACAGACACACTCTCACAGACAGACACACTCTCACAGACAGGCACACTCTCACAGACAGGCACACTCTCACAGACAGACACACTCTCACAGACAGACACACTCTCACAGACAGGCACACTCTCACAGACAGGCACACTCTCACAGACAGGCACACTCTCACAGACAGGCACACTCTCACAGACAGACAGACACACTCTCACAGACAGACAGGCACACTCTCACAGACAGACACACTCTCACAGACAGACAGGCACACTCTCACAGACAGGCACACTCTCACAGACAGGCACACTCTCACAGACAGGCACACTCTCACAGACATGCACACTCTCACAGACATGCACACTCTCACAGACATGCACACTCTCACAGACAGGCACACTCTCACAGACAGGCACACTCTCACAGACAGACACACTCTCACAGACAGACAGGCACACTCTCACAGACAGGCACACTCTCACAGACAGGCACACTCTCACAGACAGGCACACTCTCACAGACAGGCACACTCTCACAGACAGGCACACTCTCACAGACAGGCACACTCTCACAGACAGGCACACTCTGACAGACAGGCACACTCTGACAGACAGACAGGCACACTCTGACAGACAGACAGGCACACTCTGACAGACAGACAGGCACACTCTCACAGACAGACAGGCACACTCTCACAGACAGACACACTCTCACAGACAGACAGACACACTCTCACAGACAGACAGACACACTCTCACAGACAGACAGACACACTCTCACAGACAGACAGACAGACAGACACACTCTCACAGACAGACAGACAGACAGGCACACTCTCACAGACAGACAGACAGGCACACTCTCACAGACAGACAGACAGGCACACTCTCACAGACAGACAGACAGGCACACTCTCACAGACAGACAGACAGGCACACTCTCACAGACAGACAGACAGACAGACAGGCACACTCTCACAGACAGACAGACAGGCACACTCTCACAGACAGACAGACAGGCACACTCTCACAGACAGACAGACAGGCACACTCTCACAGACAGACAGACAGGCACACTCTCACAGACAGACAGACAGGCACACTCTCACAGACAGGCACACTCTCACAGACAGGCACACTCTCACAGACAGACAGACAGACAGACAGACAGGCACACTCTCACAGACAGACAGACAGGCACACTCTCACAGACAGGCACACTATCACAGACAGACAGACAGGCACACTCTCACAGACAGGCACACTCTCACAGACAGGCACACTCTCACAGACAGACAGGCACACTCTCACAGACAGACAGGCACACTCTCACAGACAGACAGACAGGCACACTCTCACAGACAGACAGGCACACTCTCACAGACAGACAGGCACACTCTCACAGACAGACAGGCACACTCTCACAGACAGACAGGCACACTCTCACAGACAGACAGGCACACTCTCACAGACAGACACACTCTCACAGACAGACAGGCACACTCTCACAGACAGACAGGCACACTCTCACAGACAGACACACTCTCACAGACAGACACACTCTCACAGACAGGCACACTCTCACAGACAGACACACTCTCACAGACAGACACACTCTCACAGACAGGCACACTCTCACAGACAGGCACACTCTCACAGACAGGCACACTCTCACAGACAGGCACACTCTCACAGACAGGCACACTCTCACAGACAGGCACACTCTCACAGACAGACAGACACACTCTCACAGACAGACAGGCACACTCTCACAGACAGACACACTCTCACAGACAGACAGGCACACTCTCACAGACAGGCACACTCTCACAGACAGGCACACTCTCACAGACAGGCACACTCTCACAGACAGGCACACTCTCACAGACATGCACACTCTCACAGACATGCACACTCTCACAGACAGGCACACTCTCACAGACAGGCACACTCTCACAGACAGACACACTCTCACAGACAGACAGGCACACTCTCACAGACAGGCAGACAGACAGACAGGCACACTCTCACAGACAGACAGACAGGCACACTCTCACAGACAGACAGACAGGCACACTCTCACAGACAGACAGACAGGCACACTCTCACAGACAGACAGACAGGCACACTCTCACAGACAGACAGACAGGCACACTCTCACAGACAGACAGACAGGCACACTCTCACAGACAGGCACACTCTCACAGACAGGCACACTCTCACAGACAGACAGACAGACAGACAGACAGGCACACTCTCACAGACAGACAGACAGGCACACTCTCACAGACAGGCACACTATCACAGACAGACAGACAGGCACACTCTCACAGACAGGCACACTCTCACAGACAGGCACACTCTCACAGACAGGCACACTCTCACAGACAGACAGACAGGCACACTCTCACAGACAGACAGACAGGCACACTCTCACAGACAGACAGACAGGCACACTCTCACAGACAGACAGACAGGCACACTCTCACAGACAGACAGACAGGCACACTCTCACAGACAGACAGACAGGCACACTCTCACAGACAGACAGACAGGCACACTCTCACAGACAGACAGACAGGCACACTCTCACAGACAGACAGACAGGCACACTCTCACAGACAGACAGGCACACTCTCACAGACAGACAGGCACACTCTCACAGACAGACAGGCACACTCTCACAGACAGACAGACAGACAGGCACACTCTCACAGACAGACAGACAGACAGGCACACTCTCACAGACAGACAGACAGGCACACTCTCACAGACAGACAGACAGACAGGCACACTCTCACAGACAGACAGACAGGCACACTCTCACAGACAGACAGACAGGCACACTCTCACAGACAGGCACACTCTCACAGACAGGCACACTCTCACAGACAGGCACACTCTCACAGACAGGCACACTCTCACAGACAGGCACACTCTCACAGACAGGCACACTCTCACAGACAGGCACACTCTCACAGACAGGCACACTCTCACAGACAGGCACACTCTGACAGACAGGCACACTCTGACAGACAGGCACACTCTGACAGACAGGCACACTCTGACAGACAGACAGGCACACTCTGACAGACAGACAGGCACACTCTGACAGACAGACAGGCACACTCTCACAGACAGACAGAGAGGCACACTCTCACAGACAGACAGGCACACTCTCACAGACAGACAGACAGGCACACTCTCACAGACAGGCACACTCTCACAGACAGGCACACTCTCACAGACAGGCACACTCTCACAGACAGGCACACTCTCAAGACAGACCGACAGACAGGCACACTCTCACAGACCGACAGACAGGCACACTCTCACAGACAGACAGACAGGCACACTCTCACAGACAGGCACACTCTCACAGACAGACAGACAGGCACACTCTCACAGACAGGCACACTCTCACAGACAGACAGACAGGCACACTCTCACAGACAGACAGGCACACTCTCACAGACAGGCACACTCTCACAGACAGACAGGCACACTCTCACAGACAGGCACACTCTCACAGACAGGCACACTCTCACAGACAGGCACACTCTCACAGACAGACAGACAGACAGACAGACAGGCACACTCTCACAGACAGGCACACTCTCACAGACAGGCACACTCTCACAGACAGACAGGCACACTCTCACAGACAGACAGGCACACTCTCACAGACAGACAGACAGGCACACTCTCACAGACAGACAGACAGGCACACTCTCACAGACAGACAGGCACACTCTC